>NW_027422799.1:0-75000 GCF_048934315.1 Petromyzon marinus
ACCACCACCATCATCACACCACCACCACCACCACCATCACCACCACCATTACCACCACCATCACCACCACCACCACCATCACCACCACCACCACCACCTCCATCACCACTACCATCACAACCACCACCACCATCACCATCACCACCACCATTACCACCACCATCACCACCACCACCACCATCACCACCACCACCACCACCATCACCACCACCACCACCATCACCACCACCATCACCACCATCACCACCACCACCATCACCACCACCACCACCACCACCATCACCACCACCACCACCACCACCATCACCACCACCACCACCACCACCACTCCCCACCGTGTCCCCGTTGACGCAGGCCCGAGCCGGCGTTGCTCACAGCGCTGCTGCGCCGACACCACCCCCCCCCCCAAACGCCACACGCGCGTGGTCCCCCCCCCCTCTTCTCAACGGGTGGACACCGCCTCAGAGCATCGTGCGGGGGGCGTGGCGTTCCGTTCCAGCGTAGCTGGGGGGTTCGGCTCTTTCCACTTCGCCAGCCTCCAAGCCTCCAAGCAGTCAGGCGTCGAGCCCTCGCCTCATCGACGTGCCACAAGCCCCAAGCGGTCTGTTACGAGCTCTGCCTAGGACTACCCGCACGCACTCGCACTCGGGTGCAGGCCTGCGGGCGCCTGGCCTGGGCCTGGGGCCTGGGCCTGGGCCTGGGCCTGGGCCCTTGGGCCTGGGCCCTGGGCCTGGGCCTGGGCCTGGGCCTGGGGCCTGCTGGGCCCAGGGCCTGGGCCTGGGCCTGGGCCTGGGCCTGGGCCTGGGCCCTGGGCCCTGGGCCTGGGCCTGGGCCTGGGCCTGCGGGCCTGGGCCTGGGCCTGGGCCTGGGCCTGGGCCTGGGCCTGGGCCTGGGCCTGGGCCTGGGCCTGGCCCGGGCCTGGGCCTGGGCCTGGGCCTGGGCCTGGGCCTGGGCCTGGGCCTGGGCCTGGGCCTGGGCCTGGGCCTGGGCCTGGGCCTGGGGCCTGGGCCTGGGCCTGGGCCTGGGCCTGCGGGCGCCTGGGCCTGGGCCTGGGCTGTGCCCTGCGGGCGCCTGGGCCTGGGCCTGGGCCTGCGGGGCCTGGGCCTGGGCCTGGGCCTGGGCCTGGGCCTGGGCCTGCGGGCGCCTGGGCCTGGGCCTGGGCCTGGGCCTGGGCCTGGGCCTGGGCCTGGGCCTGGGCCTGGGCCTGGGCCTGGGCCTGGGCCTGGGCCTGGGCCTGGGCCTGGGCCTGGGCCTGGGCCTGGGCCTGGGCCTGGGCCCTGGGCCCTGGGCCTGGGCCTGGGCCTGGGCCTGGGCCTGGGCCTGGGCCTGGGCCTGGGCCTGGGCCTGGGCCTGGGCCTGGGCCTGGGCCTGGGCCTGAGCGGGGCGGGGTAGGGGTGGCAGGCGGGTGGCACGCCGAGGCCGCCGTCGCTGCCACCGAGGTCCGGGTCTGCGGATGTTCCCCCAAGGGGCGTCCGCCCGTGTTCGGTGACTCTCCCTTTGGGCTCCGCGTGTGTGGCAGAGTCGGCTTAGAGCGAGCTGGTCGGACTCGGGCTCTGAAACCGGCATCTCAGAATCAGAAAGGGGTTTTCATTCGCCATGTAAGTTCACACCGACACGGAATTTACTTTGGCAGGATGGTGCATACATTCAACATATAGGAATCTAAAATCTTAAATAAGTTTTAAACAAGTCTTACTATAATAAGGGTTAAAAGTCTAACACTAAGGGGCTGAAGTATATAAAATTAAATAAATATTTCAGAATCAGAATCAGAAAGGGTTTTATTCGCCATGTAAGTTCACACCGACACGGAATTTACTTTGGCCGGATGGTGCATACATTCAACATATAGGAATCTAAAATCTTAAATAAGTTTTAAACAAGTCTTACTACTATAATAAGGGTTAAAAGTCTAACACTAAGGGGCTGAAGTATATAAAATTAAATAAATATCGAATATAAAATAGATATAATTTAAAAATACAAATTTGGGAAACATAGTTAATATCAGCAACGTGTCGTTATGTAGATCAAATGTTAAAAAACAGTGTTAGCCCTTGGCCTTGTTTAACAGGCCAGCAGCAGATGGGAAGAAACTGTTTTTTTTATGGCGTGAGGTTTTGAATCCGCTGTGGTGGTTATTGGGGGAAGGGGGCCCTCTTTTTTTTTGGCCGTACACCGCCGCCCTTCACGTGAATGCGGTCCGGGAGCGAAACTAGTCGGGCTCGTTGTAACGGTAAAGCCTGCAGCAGATGGTGGTTTAACACGTGTGAGGCTTTTCGCAAAGCCATTATTAGATTGCCGTATAAATGTGAAAATGCGTCGTTAAACCCACCGCCGCCACCCAACACACACACAAAGCAAATCGCTAAGGTTTAGTCACGTCAATCAAAACGTGCCAATTAGTTACCGCTGCTGCTGAGCATCGCCGGTTCTCGTAACGCTATTTTAAAAAAACCACGCGCGACAACCTCGGCGCAAAGATCAAAGCCGCGCCTTCTTCTCAGGTCAGTGGGAGGGGGAGGGGGGGGGGAAACCACGAGTTTAAACAACTCGTGGTTCCCGTTAACACGGGGCCGCTGGCCCGTCCTGCTCCAACTCGTTGCAGCTCCGAGGTACCCGGCCATCCCTGCTGCGAGGCCACCGGCTCTCCGCGCCCAGCCCATAGAGTTCGGGGGGCCGCACCCGGGGGGGTTTTGTTTGCCATTGGGCGGCGGAGTGGTCGGCTTTGTTGTGTTTTTTTTATTTTGTCATCTGTAAATCCGTGTACAACCTGGGTGGAAACCGGTATGAAACCGGTATGAAAGCGGTCTGAAACCGGGTTTTTCGGCACGTGTAGATATATCCGCGGCAGTAAACGTAAAACCCTTTTTAAAACTCGGGAACGGAGGGAACTGCCTGCCATAGGCAGCACGCTGGACTTGCAATCCAGCGGGTCGTTGATTCCGGGGCACAGCAGCTGCAACAATGGAGCAGGTTTTTTTTAAATCCCTCCCCTCCCCCCACTATCCACTCTGCAATATACACACACGGGCACACCGCAGTCCGACTGGTGGTGGGAGATCAAGTGAGGGTACGCCCTCCTCCTTCCAAGACGTTAGCTTAGGAGGACAATGCCAGATACCCTCTATTGCAAGCCCTTCTTTCCCCCCGGAAGTAGGCATGAGCAATAAATCAATTGCAGGGCTTGCCCCTCTTATCTCTTTTCGAACCCAGCGACTAGGACAAATGTAACCGAGGGGTGATCTAGGCCGCCGTGAGGTTTGTACGTCCAATCGGTGCACATTCGTTACTTAAAAGTTCCACTGGAATCGGTTGCCGTTCTCCTAGACCTTTCATAACCGGTTAATCGTTGCTCCAGCCGGTTATCGGATCAGTTACCAGTTAGCAACAGCTCACATAGAGACCCATAGACTCACATAGGGACCCATAGACTCACATAGAGACCCATAGACTCACATAGAGACCCATAGACTCACATAGAGAACCCATAGACTCACATAGAGACCCATAGACTCACATAGAGACTCAAATACTCACATAGAGACCCATAGACTCACATAGAGACCCATAAACTCACATAGAGACCCATAGACTCACGTAGAGACCCATAGACTCACATAGAGACCCATAGACTCACATAGGGACCTATAGACTCACATAGAGACCTATAGACTCACATAGAGACCCATAGACTCACATAGAGACCCATAGACTCACATAAAGACCCATAGACTCACATAGAGACTCAAATACTCACATAGAGACCCATAGACTCACATAGGGACCCATAGACTCACGTAGAGAACCCATAGACACACATAGAGACCCATAGACTCACATAGAGACCCATAGACTCACATAGAGACCCATAGACTCACATAGAGACCCATAGACTCACATAGAGACCCATAGACTCACGTAGAGACCCATAGACTCACGTAGAGACCCATAGACTCACATAGAGAACCCATAGACACACATAGAGACCCATAGACTCACATAGAGACCCATAGACTCACATAGGGACCCATAGACTCACATAGAGACCCATAGACTCACATAGAGACCCATAAACTCACATAGAGACCCATAGACTCACATAGAGACCCATAGACTCACGTAGAGACCCATAGACTCACGTAGAGACCCATAGACTCACATAGAGAACCCATAGACACACATAGAGACCCATAGACTCACATAGAGACCCATAGACTCACATAGAGACCCATAGACTCACATAGAGACCCATAGACTCACATAGAGACCCATAGACTCACATAGAGACCCATAGACTCACATAGAGACCCATAGACTCACATAGAGACCCATAGACTCACATAGGGACCCATAGACTCACATAGAGACCCATAGACTCACATAGAGACCCATAGACTCACATAGAGACCCATAGACTCACATAGAGACCCATAAACTCACATAGAGACCCATAGACTCACATAGGGACCCATAGACTCACATAGAGAACCCATAGACTCACATAGAGACCCATAGACTCACATAGAGACCCATAGACTCACATAGAGAACCCATAGACTCACGTAGAGACCCATAGACTCACATAGAGACCCATAGACTCACATAGAGACCCATAGACTCACATTGAGACCCATAGACACACATAGAGACCCATAGACTCACATAGAGACCCATAGACTCACGTAGAGACCCATAGACTCACATAGAGACCCATAGACTCACATAGAGAACCCATAGACACACATAGAGACCCATAGACACACATAGAGACCCATAGACTCACATAGAGAACCCATAGACACACATAGAGACCCATAGACTCACATAGAGACCCCATAGACACACATAGAGACCCATAGACTCACATAGAGACCCATAGACTGTACGTGTGTCTTAGCTTTCCACTCGCGTACGGAGCGCATGGCACCCTCGTTTGAGAAATGGGCCCCGAACGATTTGGTTACCGAGATACCCCTCTGGATGTAACGTACGTTGAACTTCTTCCGCCTCCGTACGTGGTGTTGTTGAACTTCTTTCGCCTCCGTACGTGGTGTTGGTTGATGGTGGTGGTTGTTGATGATGGTGGTTGTGGTTGTTGATGGTGGTGGTTGTTGATGATGGTGGCGGTAGTTGTTGATTGTGGTGGTGGTTGGTGATGTTAGTGGTGGTTGTTGATGGTGGTGGTTCATGATTGTGGTGGTGGTTGTTGATGTTAGTGGTGGTTGATGATGGTGGTGGTTGAAGATGGTGGTGGTGGTTGTTGATGATGGTGGCGGTAGTTGTTGATGGAGGTGGTGGTTGTTGATGGTAGTGGTGGTTGTTGATGATGGTGGTGGTGGTTGATGATGGTGGTGGTTGTTGATGGTGGTTGATGATTGTGGTGGTGAATGATGGTGGTGGTCGTTGATGGTGGTGGTGGTTGTTGATGGTGGTGGTGGTTGATGATGGTGGTGGTTGTTGATGTTGGTGGTGGTTAATGATGGTGGTGGTGGTTGATGATGGTGGTGGTTGTTGATGTTGGTGGTGGTTAATGATGGTGGTTGTTGATGATGGTGGTGGTTGTTGATGGTGGTTGTTGATGATGGTGGTGGTGGTGGATGATGGTGGTGGTGGTGGTTGAAGATGGTGGTGGTTGATGGTGGTGGTTGTTGATGATGGTGGTGGTGGTGGATGATGGTGGTGGTGGTGGTTGAAGATGGTGGTGGTTGATGGTGGTGGTTGTTGATGATGGTGGTGGTGCTAGTGTTCAGATGTGGCCTCGCAGTTCCAAGGCGAGCCCGTACTCGAGCGTAAGGGAGTGCTCGGTGCAGGTTAGGGCTCGTGTAGCGCATTGTTATCGCCTTGCTTGTGAGCGTGCACGTATGGCCCCCCTTACACGCGAGTCATTACACAGGCAAACACGCATTGGTGTAGTGGATATCAGCCGCAAACCTGGGGTTCCATCACTGGTCGATTCAGCCTTAAAGGGCCATCTTGTTGTTGCGGCGTGTAAACTCCAAGGCATAACTAACGGTTCACAGTGTGTCACTGTGTGTCACTGTCACTGAGTGTCACTGTGTGTCACTGTCACTGAGTGTCACTGTCACTGTGTGTCACTGTCACTGTGTGTCACTGTGTGTCACTGTCACTGTGTGTCACTGTGTGTCACTGTCACTGAGTGTCACTGTGTGTCACTGTCACTGTGTGTCACTGTCACTGTGTGTCACTGTGTGTCACTGTGTGTCACTGTCACTGTGTGTCACTGTGTGTCACTGTCACTGTGTGTCACTGTGTGTCACTGTCACTGTGTGTCACTGTGTGTCACTGTCACTGAGTGTCACTGTCACTGTGTGTCACTGTCACTGTGTGTCACTGTGTGTCACTGTCACTGTGTGTCACTGTGTGTCACTGTCACTGTGTGTCACTGTGTCACTGTCACTGTGTGTCACTGTGTCACTGTCACTGTGTGTAACTGTCACTGTGTGTCACTGTGTGTCACTGTCACTGTGTGTCACTGTGTGTCACTGTCACTGTGTGTCACTGTGTGTCACTGTCACTGTGTGTCACTGTGTGTCACTGTCACTGTGTGTCACTGTGTGTCACTGTCACTGTGTGTCACTGTGTGTCACTGTCACTGTGTGTCACTGTGTCACTGTCACTGTGTGTAACTGTCACTGTGTGTCACTGTGTGTCACTGTCACTGTGTGTCACTGTGTGTCACTGTCACTGTGTGTCACTGTGTGTCACTGTCACTGTGTGTCACTGTCACTGTGTGTCACTGTCACTGTGTGTCACTGTCACTGTGTGTCACTGTGTGTCACTGTCACTGTGTGTCACTGTGTGTCACTGTCACTGTGTGTCACTGTGTGTCACTGTCACTGTGTGTCACTGTGTGTCACTGTGTCACTGTGTGTCACTGTGTGTCACTGTCACTGTGTGTCACTGTCACTGTGTGTCACTGTCACTGTGTGTCACTGTGTGTCACTGTCACTGTGTGTCACTGTGTGTCACTGTCACTGTGTGTCACTGTGTGTCACTGTCACTGTGTGTCACTGTGTGTCACTGTCACTGTGTGTCACTGTGTGTCACTGTCACTGTGTGTCACTGTGTGTCACTGTCACTGTGTGTCACTGTGTGTCACTGTCACTGAGTGTCACTGTGTGTCACTGTGTGTCACTGTCACTGTGTGTCACTGTCACTGTGTGTCACTGTCACTGTGTGTCACTGTGTGTCACTGTGTCACTGTCACTGTGTGTCACTGTCACTGTGTGTCACTGTGTGTCACTGTGTCACTGTCACTGTGTGTCACTGTGTGTCACTGTGTGTAACTGTCACTGTGTGTCACTGTGTGTCACTGTCACTGTGTGTCACTGTGTGTCACTGTGTCACTGTCACTGTGTGTCACTGTCACTGTGTGTCACTGTGTGTCACTGTCACTGTGTGTCACTGTGTGTCACTGTCACTGTGTGTCACTGTGTGTCACTGTCACTGTGTGTCACTGTGTGTCACTGTCACTGTGTGTCACTGTGTGTCACTGTCACTGTGTGTCACTGTGTGTCACTGTCACTGTGTGTCACTGTCACTGTGTGTCACTGTGTGTCACTGTGTCACTGTGTGTCACTGTGTGTCACTGTCACTGTGTGTCACTGTGTGTCACTGTCACTGTGTGTCACTGTGTGTCACTGTCACTGTGTGTCACTGTGTGTCACTGTCACTGTGTGTCACTGTGTGTCACTGTCACTGTGTGTCACTGTGTGTCACTGTCACTGTGTGTCACTGTGTGTCACTGTCACTGTGTGTCACTGTGTGTCACTGTCACTGTGTGTCACTGTCACTGTGTGTCACTGTGTGTCACTGTCACTGTGTGTCACTGTGTGTCACTGTCACTGTGTGTCACTGTGTGTCACTGTCACTGTGTGTCACTGTGTGTCACTGTCACTGTGTGTCACTGTGTGTCACTGTCACTGTGTGTCACTGTGTGTCACTGTCACTGTGTGTCACTGTGTGTCACTGTCACTGTGTGTCACTGTGTGTCACTGTCACTGTGTGTCACTGTGTGTCACTGTCACTGAGTGTCACTGTCACTGTGTGTCACTGTCACTGTGTGTCACTGTGTGTCACTGTCACTGTGTGTCACTGTGTGTCACTGTCACTGTGTGTCACTGTCACTGTGTGTCACTGTCACTGTGTGTCACTGTGTGTCACTGTCACTGTGTGTCACTGTGTGTCACTGTCACTGTGTGTCACTGTGTGTCACTGTCACTGAGTGTCACTGTGTGTCACTGTCACTGTGTGTCACTGTGTGTCACTGTCACTGTGTGTCACTGTGTGTCACTGTCACTGTGTGTCACTGTCACTGTGTGTCACTGACACTGTGTGTCACTGTGTGTCACTGTGTGTCACTGTCACTGAGTGTCACTGTGTGTCACTGTCACTGTGTGTCACTGTCACTGTGTGTCACTGTGTGTCACTGTGTGTCACTGTCACTGTGTGTCACTGTGTGTCACTGTGTGTCACTGTCACTGAGTGTCACTGTGTGTCACTGTCACTGTGTGTCACTGTCACTGTGTGTCACTGTGTGTCACTGTCACTGTGTGTCACTGTCACTGTGTGTCACTGTCACTGTGTGTCACTGTGTGTCACTGTCACTGAGTGTCACTGTGTGTCACTGTCACTGTGTGTCACTGTCACTGTGTGTCACTGTCACTGTGTGTCACTGTGTGTCACTGTGTCACTGTCACTGTGTGTAACTGTCACTGTGTGTCACTGTGTGTCACTGTCACTGTGTGTCACTGTGTGTCACTGTCACTGTGTGTCACTGTGTGTCACTGTCACTGTGTGTCACTGTGTGTCACTGTCACTGTGTGTCACTGTCACTGTGTGTCACTGTGTGTCACTGTCACTGTGTGTCACTGTGTGTCACTGTCACTGTGTGTCACTGTGTGTCACTGTCACTGTGTGTCACTGTGTGTCACTGTCACTGTGTGTCACTGTCACTGTGTGTCACTGTGTGTCACTGTGTGTCACTGTCACTGTGTGTCACTGTGTGTCACTGTCACTGTGTGTCACTGTGTGTCACTGTCACTGTGTGTCACTGTGTGTCACTGTGTGTCACTGTCACTGTGTGTCACTGTCACTGAGTGTCACTGTGTGTCACTGTCACTGTGTGTCACTGTCACTGTGTGTCACTGTGTGTCACTGTCACTGTGTGTCACTGTCACTGTGTGTCACTGTCACTGTGTGTCACTGTGTGTCACTGTCACTGTGTGTCACTGTGTGTCACTGTGTCACTGTCACTGTGTGTCACTGTCACTGTGTGTCACTGTGTGTCACTGTCACTGAGTGTCACTGTGTGTCACTGTCACTGTGTGTCACTGTGTGTCACTGTCACTGTGTGTCACTGTGTGTCACTGTCACTGTGTGTCACTGTCACTGTGTGTCACTGTCACTGTGTGTCACTGTGTGTCACTGTCACTGTGTGTCACTGTCACTGTGTGTCACTGTCACTGTGTGTCACTGTGTGTCACTGTCACTGTGTGTCACTGTGTGTCACTGTGTCACTGTCACTGTGTGTCACTGTCACTGTGTGTCACTGTGTGTCACTGTCACTGAGTGTCACTGTGTGTCACTGTCACTGTGTGTCACTGTGTGTCACTGTCACTGTGTGTCACTGTGTGTCACTGTCACTGTGTGTCACTGTCACTGTGTGTCACTGTGTGTCACTGTCACTGAGTGTCACTGTGTGTCACTGTGTGTCACTGTGTGTCACTGAGTGTCACTGTGTGTCACTGTCACTGAGTGTCACTGTGTGTCACTGTCACTGTGTGTCACTGTGTGTAACTGTCACTGTGTGTCACTGTGTGTCACTGTCACTGTGTGTCACTGTGTGTCACTGTCACTGTGTGTCACTGTGTGTCACTGTCACTGTGTGTCACTGTGTGTCACTGTCACTGTGTGTCACTGTGTGTCACTGTGTCACTGTGTGTCACTGTGTGTCACTGTCACTGTGTGTCACTGTGTGTCACTGTCACTGTGTGTCACTGTGTGTCACTGTCACTGAGTGTCACTGTGTGTCACTGTCACTGTGTGTCACTGTGTGTCACTGTCACTGTGTGTCACTGTGTGTCACTGTCACTGTGTGTCACTGTGTGTCACTGTCACTGAGTGTCACTGTGTGTCACTGTCACTGTGTGTCACTGTGTGTCACTGTCACTGTGTGTCACTGTGTGTCACTGTGTGTCACTGTCACTGTGTGTCACTGTCACTGTGTGTCACTGTCACTGTGTGTCACTGTGTGTCACTGTCACTGTGTGTCACTGTGTGTCACTGTCACTGTGTGTCACTGTGTGTCACTGTCACTGAGTGTCACTGTGTGTCACTGTCACTGTGTGTAACTGTCACTGTGTGTCACTGTGTGTCACTGTGTGTCACTGTGTCACTGTCACTGTGTGTCACTGTCACTGTGTGTCACTGTGTGTCAATGTCACTGTGTGTCACTGTGTGTCACTGTCACTGTGTGTCACTGTGTGTCACTGTCACTGTGTGTCACTGTGTGTCACTGTCACTGTGTGTCACTGTGTGTCACTGTCACTGTGTGTCACTGTGTGTCACTGTCACTGTGTGTCACTGTGTGTCACTGTCACTGTGTGTCACTGTCACTGTGTGTCACTGTCACTGTGTGTCACTGTGTGTCACTGTCACTGTGTGTCACTGTGTGTCACTGTCACTGTGTGTCACTGTGTGTCACTGTCACTGTGTGTCACTGTGTGTCACTGTCACTGAGTGTCACTGTGTGTCACTGTCACTGTGTGTCACTGTCACTGTGTGTCACTGTGTGTCACTGTCACTGTGTGTCACTGTGTGTCACTGTCACTGTGTGTCACTGTGTGTCACTGTCACTGTGTGTCACTGTCACTGTGTGTCACTGTGTGTCACTGTCACTGTGTGTCACTGTCACTGTGTGTCACTGTCACTGTGTGTCACTGTGTGTCACTGTCACTGTGTGTAACTGTCACTGTGTGTCACTGTCACTGTGTGTCACTGTCACTGTGTGTCACTGTCACTGTGTGTCACTGTGTCACTGTCACTGTGTGTCACTGTGTGTCACTGTCACTGTGTGTCACTGTGTGTCACTGTCACTGTGTGTCACTGTGTGTCACTGTCACTGTGTGTCACTGTCACTGTGTGTCACTGTCACTGAGTGTCACTGTGTGTCACTGTGTCACTGTCACTGTGTGTCACTGTCACTGAGTGTCACTGTGTGTCACTGTCACTGTGTGTCACTGTGTGTCACTGTCACTGTGTGTCACTGTGTGTCACTGTCACTGTGTGTCACTGTGTGTCACTGTCACTGTGTGTCACTGTGTGTCACTGTCACTGTGTGTCACTGTGTGTCACTGTCACTGTGTGTCACTGTCACTGTGTGTCACTGTCACTGTGTGTCACTGTGTGTCACTGTCACTGTGTGTCACTGTGTGTCACTGTGTGTCACTGTGTGTCACTGTCACTGTGTGTAACTGTCACTGTGTGTCACTGTGTGTCACTGTCACTGTGTGTCACTGTCACTGTGTGTCACTGTCACTGTGTGTCACTGTGTGTCACTGTCACTGTGTGTCACTGTGTGTCACTGTCACTGTGTGTCACTGTGTGTCACTGTCACTGTGTGTCACTGTCACTGTGTGTCACTGTGTGTCACTGTGTCACTGTCACTGTGTGTAACTGTCACTGTGTGTCACTGTGTGTCACTGTCACTGTGTGTAACTGTCACTGTGTGTCACTGTCACTGTGTGTCACTGTGTGTCACTGTGTGTCACTGTCACTGTGTGTCACTGTGTGTCACTGTGTGTCACTGTCACTGTGTGTCACTGTCACTGTGTGTCACTGTCACTGTGTGTCACTGTGTGTCACTGTCACTGAGTGTCACTGTGTGTCACTGTCACTGTGTGTCACTGTCACTGTGTGTCACTGTGTGTCACTGTCACTGTGTGTCACTGTCACTGTGTGTCACTGTCACTGTGTGTCACTGTGTGTCACTGTGTCACTGTCACTGTGTGTAACTGTCACTGTGTGTCACTGTGTGTCACTGTCACTGTGTGTCACTGTCACTGTGTGTCACTGTCACTGTGTGTCACTGTGTGTCACTGTCACTGTGTGTCACTGTGTGTCACTGTCACTGTGTGTCACTGTGTGTCACTGTCACTGTGTGTCACTGTGTGTCACTGTCACTGTGTGTCACTGTCACTGTGTGTCACTGTGTGTCACTGTCACTGAGTGTCACTGTGTGTCACTGTCACTGTGTGTCACTGTCACTGTGTGTCACTGTGTGTCACTGTGTGTCACTGTCACTGTGTGTAACTGTCACTGTGTGTCACTGTGTGTCACTGTCACTGTGTCACTGTCACTGTGTGTCACTGTCACTGAGTGTCACTGTGTGTCACTGTCACTGTGTGTCACTGTGTGTCACTGTCACTGTGTGTCACTGTGTGTCACTGTCACTGTGTGTCACTGTGTGTCACTGTCACTGTGTGTCACTGTGTGTCACTGTCACTGTGTGTCACTGTGTGTCACTGTCACTGTGTGTCACTGTGTGTCACTGTCACTGTGTGTCACTGTGTGTCACTGTCACTGTGTGTCACTGTGTGTCACTGTCACTGTGTGTCACTGTGTGTCACTGTCACTGTGTGTCACTGTGTGTCACTGTCACTGTGTGTCACTGTCACTGTGTGTCACTGTGTGTCACTGTCACTGTGTGTCACTGTGTGTCACTGTCACTGTGTGTCACTGTCACTGTGTGTCACTGTGTGTCACTGTCACTGTGTGTCACTGTGTGTCACTGTCACTGTGTGTCACTGTCACTGTGTGTCACTGTGTGTCACTGTCACTGTGTGTCACTGTGTGTCACTGTGTCACTGTCACTGTGTGTCACTGAGTGTCACTGTGTCACTGTCACTGTGTGTCACTGTGTGTCACTGTCACTGTGTGTCACTGTGTGTCACTGTCACTGTGTGTCACTGTGTGTCACTGTCACTGAGTGTCACTGTGTGTCACTGTCACTGTGTGTCACTGTGTGTCACTGTCACTGTGTGTCACTGTGTGTCACTGTCACTGTGTGTCACTGTGTGTCACTGTGTGTCACTGTCACTGTGTGTCACTGTGTGTCACTGTCACTGTGTGTCACTGTGTGTCACTGTCACTGTGTGTCACTGTGTGTCACTGTCACTGTGTGTCACTGTGTGTCACTGTGTGTCACTGTCACTGTGTGTCACTGTGTGTCACTGTCACTGTGTGTCACTGTGTGTCACTGTCACTGTGTGTCACTGTGTGTCACTGTCACTGAGTGTCACTGTGTGTCACTGTCACTGTGTGTCACTGTGTGTCACTGTCACTGAGTGTCACTGTGTGTCACTGTCACTGTGTGTCACTGTGTGTCACTGTCACTGTGTGTCACTGTGTGTCACTGTCACTGTGTGTCACTGTGTGTCACTGTCACTGTGTGTCACTGTCACTGTGTGTCACTGTGTGTCACTGTCACTGTGTGTCACTGTCACTGTGTGTCACTGTGTGTCACTGTCACTGTGTGTCACTGTCACTGTGTGTCACTGTCACTGTGTGTCACTGTGTGTCACTGTCACTGTGTGTCACTGTGTGTCACTGTCACTGTGTGTCACTGTGTGTCACTGTGTGTCACTGTCACTGTGTGTCACTGTCACTGTGTGTCACTGTCACTGTGTGTCACTGTGTGTCACTGTCACTGTGTGTCACTGTCACTGTGTGTCACTGTCACTGTGTGTCACTGTGTGTCACTGTCACTGTGTGTCACTGTGTGTCACTGTCACTGTGTGTCACTGTCACTGTGTGTCACTGTGTGTCACTGTCACTGTGTGTCACTGTCACTGTGTGTCACTGTGTGTCACTGTGTGTCACTGTGTGTCACTGTCACTGTGTGTCACTGTGTGTCACTGTCACTGTGTGTCACTGTGTGTCACTGTGTGTCACTGTCACTGTGTGTCACTGTGTGTCACTGTCACTGTGTGTCACTGTGTGTCACTGTCACTGTGTGTCACTGTGTGTCACTGTGTGTCACTGTCACTGTGTGTCACTGTCACTGTGTGTAACTGTGTGTCACTGTCACTGTGTGTCACTGTGTGTCACTGTCACTGTGTGTCACTGTCACTGTGTGTCACTGTCACTGTGTGTCACTGTGTGTCACTGTCACTGTGTGTCACTGTGTGTCACTGTCACTGTGTGTCACTGTGTGTCACTGTCACTGTGTGTCACTGTGTGTCACTGTCACTGTGTGTCACTGTGTGTCACTGTCACTGAGTGTCACTGTGTGTCACTGTGTCACTGTCACTGTGTGTAACTGTCACTGTGTGTAACTGTCACTGTGTGTCACTGTGTGTCACTGTCACTGTGTGTCACTGTCACTGTGTGTCACTGTGTGTCACTGTCACTGTGTGTCACTGTGTGTCACTGTCACTGTGTGTCACTGTGTGTCACTGTCACTGAGTGTCACTGTGTGTCACTGTCACTGTGTGTCACTGTGTGTCACTGTCACTGTGTGTCACTGTCACTGTGTGTCACTGTGTGTCACTGTCACTGTGTGTCACTGTGTGTCACTGTGTCACTGTGTGTCACTGTGTGTCACTGTCACTGTGTGTCACTGTCACTGTGTGTCACTGTCACTGTGTGTCACTGTGTGTCACTGTCACTGAGTGTCACTGTGTGTCACTGTCACTGTGTGTCACTGTGTGTCACTGTGTCACTGTCACTGTGTGTAACTGTCACTGTGTGTCACTGTGTGTCACTGTCACTGTGTGTCACTGTGTCACTGTCACTGTGTGTAACTGTCACTGTGTGTCACTGTCACTGTGTGTCACTGCCACTGTGTGTCACTGTCACTGTGTGTCACTGTGTGTCACTGTCACTGTGTGTCACTGTGTGTCACTGTCACTGTGTGTCACTGTGTGTCACTGTCACTGAGTGTCACTGTGTGTCACTGTGTGTCACTGTCACTGTGTGTCACTGTGTGTCACTGTCACTGTGTGTCACTGTGTGTCACTGTCACTGTGTGTCACTGTGTGTCACTGTCACTGTGTGTCACTGTCACTGTGTGTCACTGTGTGTCACTGTCACTGTGTGTCACTGTGTGTCACTGTCACTGTGTGTCACTGTCACTGTGTGTCACTGTCACTGTGTGTCACTGTGTGTCACTGTGTCACTGTCACTGTGTGTAACTGTCACTGTGTGTCACTGTGTGTCACTGTCACTGTGTGTCACTGTGTGTCACTGTCACTGTGTGTCACTGTGTGTCACTGTCACTGTGTCACTGTGTGTCACTGTCACTGTGTGTCACTGTGTGTCACTGTGTCACTGTCACTGTGTGTCACTGTCACTGTGTGTCACTGTCACTGTGTGTCACTGTGTGTCACTGTCACTGTGTGTCACTGTGTGTCACTGTCACTGTGTCACTGTGTGTCACTGTCACTGTGTGTCACTGTCACTGTGTGTCACTGTGTGTCACTGTCACTGTGTGTCACTGTGTGTCACTGTGTCACTGTCACTGTGTGTAACTGTCACTGTGTGTCACTGTGTGTCACTGTCACTGTGTGTCACTGTCACTGTGTGTCACTGTCACTGTGTGTCACTGTGTGTCACTGTCACTGTGTGTCACTGTGTGTCACTGTCACTGTGTGTCACTGTGTGTCACTGTCACTGTGTGTCACTGTGTGTCACTGTCACTGAGTGTCACTGTGTGTCACTGTCACTGAGTGTCACTGTGTGTCACTGTCACTGTGTGTCACTGTGTGTCACTGTCACTGTGTGTCACTGTCACTGTGTGTCACTGTCACTGTGTGTCACTGTGTGTCACTGTCACTGTGTGTCACTGTGTGTCACTGTCACTGTGTGTCACTGTGTGTCACTGTCACTGTGTGTCACTGTGTGTCACTGTGTGTCACTGTCACTGAGTGTCACTGTGTGTCACTGTCACTGTGTGTCACTGTGTGTCACTGTCACTGAGTGTCACTGTGTGTCACTGTCACTGTGTGTCACTGTGTGTCACTGTCACTGTGTGTCACTGTCACTGTGTGTCACTGTGTGTCACTGTCACTGTGTGTCACTGTGTGTCACTGTCACTGTGTGTCACTGTGTGTCACTGTCACTGAGTGTCACTGTGTGTCACTGTCACTGTGTGTCACTGTGTGTCACTGTCACTGAGTGTCACTGTGTGTCACTGTCACTGTGTGTCACTGTGTGTCACTGTCACTGTGTGTCACTGTGTGTCACTGTCACTGTGTGTCACTGTGTGTCACTGTCACTGTGTGTCACTGTCACTGTGTGTCACTGTGTCACTGTGTGTCACTGTGTGTCACTGTCACTGAGTGTCACTGTGTGTCACTGTGTGTCACTGTCACTGTGTGTCACTGTGTGTCACTGTCACTGTGTGTCACTGTCACTGTGTGTCACTGTGTGTCACTGTCACTGTGTGTCACTGTGTGTCACTGTCACTGTGTGTCACTGTGTGTCACTGTCACTGTGTGTCACTGTGTGTCACTGTCACTGTGTGTCACTGTGTGTCACTGTCACTGTGTGTCACTGTGTGTCACTGTCACTGTGTGTCACTGTGTGTCACTGTCACTGTGTGTCACTGTGTGTCACTGTCACTGTGTGTCACTGTGTGTCACTGTCACTGAGTGTCACTGTGTGTCACTGTCACTGTGTGTCACTGTCACTGTGTGTCACTGTGTGTCACTGTCACTGTGTGTCACTGTGTGTCACTGTCACTGTGTGTCACTGTGTGTCACTGTCACTGAGTGTCACTGTGTGTCACTGTCACTGTGTGTCACTGTGTGTCACTGTCACTGAGTGTCACTGTGTGTCACTGTCACTGAGTGTCACTGTGTGTCACTGTCACTGTGTGTCACTGTGTGTCACTGTCACTGAGTGTCACTGTGTGTCACTGTCACTGTGTGTCACTGTGTGTCACTGTCACTGTGTGTCACTGTGTGTCACTGTCACTGTGTGTCACTGTGTGTCACTGTCACTGTGTGTCACTGTCACTGAGTGTCACTGTGTGTCACTGTCACTGTGTGTCACTGTGTGTCACTGTCACTGTGTGTCACTGTGTGTCACTGTGTCACTGTCACTGTGTGTAACTGTCACTGTGTGTCACTGTGTGTCACTGTCACTGAGTGTCACTGTGTGTCACTGTCACTGTGTGTCACTGTGTCACTGTCACTGTGTGTAACTGTCACTGTGTGTCACTGTGTGTCACTGTCACTGTGTGTCACTGTGTGTCACTGTCACTGTGTGTCACTGTGTGTCACTGTCACTGTGTGTCACTGTGTGTCACTGTCACTGTGTGTCACTGTGTGTCACTGTCACTGTGTGTCACTGTGTGTCACTGTCACTGTGTGTCACTGTGTGTCACTGTCACTGTGTGTCACTGTCACTGTGTGTCACTGTGTGTCACTGTCACTGTGTGTCACTGTGTGTCACTGTCACTGTGTGTCACTGTCACTGTGTGTCACTGTGTGTCACTGTCACTGTGTGTCACTGTGTGTCACTGTCACTGTGTGTCACTGTGTGTCACTGTGTGTCACTGTCACTGTGTGTCACTGTGTGTCACTGTCACTGTGTGTCACTGTGTGTCACTGTCACTGTGTGTCACTGTGTGTCACTGTCACTGTGTGTCACTGTGTGTCACTGTCACTGTGTGTCACTGTGTGTCACTGTCACTGAGTGTCACTGTGTGTCACTGTGTGTAACTGTCACTGTGTGTCACTGTGTGTCACTGTGTGTAACTGTCACTGTGTGTCACTGTGTGTCACTGTGTGTAACTGTCACTGTGTGTCACTGTGTGTCACTGTGTGTCACTGTCACTGTGTGTCACTGTGTGTCACTGTGTGTAACTGTCACTGTGTGTCACTGTGTGTCACTGTGTGTAACTGTCACTGTGTGTCACTGTGTGTCACTGTGTGTCACTGTCACTGTGTGTCACTGTGTGTCACTGTCACTGTGTGTCACTGTCACTGTGTGTCACTGTGTGTCACTGTCACTGTGTGTCACTGTGTGTCACTGTCACTGTGTGTCACTGTGTGTCACTGTCACTGTGTGTCACTGTGTGTCACTGTGTGTCACTGTCACTGTGTGTCACTGTGTGTCACTGTCACTGTGTGTCACTGTGTGTCACTGTCACTGTGTGTCACTGTGTGTCACTGTCACTGAGTGTCACTGTGTGTCACTGTCACTGTGTGTCACTGTCACTGTGTGTCACTGTGTGTCACTGTCACTGTGTGTCACTGTGTGTCACTGTCACTGTGTGTCACTGTCACTGTGTGTCACTGTCACTGTGTGTCACTGTGTGTCACTGTCACTGTGTGTCACTGTGTGTCACTGTCACTGTGTGTCACTGTGTGTAACTGTCACTGTGTGTCACTGTCACTGTGTGTCACTGTGTGTCACTGTCACTGTGTGTCACTGTGTGTCACTGTGTGTCACTGTGTGTCACTGTCACTGTGTGTCACTGTGTGTCACTGTCACTGTGTGTCACTGTGTGTCACTGTCACTGTGTGTCACTGTGTGTCACTGTCACTGTGTGTCACTGTGTGTCACTGTCACTGTGTGTCACTGTGTGTCACTGTCACTGTGTGTCACTGTGTGTCACTGTCACTGTGTGTCACTGTGTGTCACTGTCACTGTGTGTCACTGTGTCACTGTCACTGTGTGTCACTGTCACTGTCACTGTGTGTCACTGTGTGTCACTGTCACTGTGTGTCACTGTGTGTCACTGTCACTGTGTGTCACTGTGTGTCACTGTCACTGTGTGTCACTGTGTCACTGTCACTGTGTGTCACTGTCACTGTGTGTCACTGTGTGTCACTGTGTGTCACTGTCACTGTGTGTCACTGTGTGTCACTGTCACTGTGTGTCACTGTGTGTCACTGTCACTGTGTGTCACTGTGTGTCACTGTCACTGTGTGTCACTGTGTGTCACTGTCACTGTGTGTCACTGTGTGTCACTGTCACTGAGTGTCACTGTGTGTCACTGTCACTGTGTGTCACTGTGTGTCACTGTCACTGTGTGTCACTGTGTGTCACTGTCACTGTGTGTCACTGTGTGTCACTGTCACTGTGTGTCACTGTGTGTCACTGTCACTGTGTGTCACTGTGTGTCACTGTCACTGTGTGTCACTGTGTGTCACTGTCACTGAGTGTCACTGTGTGTCACTGTCACTGTGTGTCACTGTGTGTCACTGTCACTGTGTGTCACTGTGTGTCACTGTCACTGAGTGTCACTGTGTGTCACTGAGTGTCACTGTCACTGTGTGTCACTGTGTGTCACTGTCACTGTGTGTCACTGTGTGTCACTGTCACTGTGTCAGGTGTGAGGAGTGGTGGCGCAGCGGTTAGCGCTTCGCTGCGCTACGAACCCCGGCGACCATCAGTGACGATTATCTGAACCGGTCCTGGGCCTCCTCTAGGTCAACTCAGCCTCAACTGAGTACCTGGTAGTAGCGGTGTGTAGTAAACATCGCTAGCACTGGGGAAACAAAGGCGGCCGGGGGCGTGGTGCTGGCCACCACCACCACCACCATCACCACCACCATCACCACCACCACCATCACCACTACCACCATCACCACCATCACCATTACCACCACCATCACCACCACCACCATCACCACTACCACCATCACCACCACCACCATCACCACCATCACCACCACCACCACCACCACCATCACCACCACCACCATCACCACCACCACCATCACCACCATCACCATCACCACCACCACCACCACCATCACCATCACCACCACCACCACCATCACCACCACCACCATCACCACCATCACCATTACCACCACCATCACCACCCACCACCACCACCACCCTCCTCTCTCGTGTGCTCAGCAGAGCCACTCGCCCCAATAGCCTTGCGTGGTAGCCGCTACAGGGGGGGGTTAAACTTTGCCTCTTGCGCGCGACACGTGATCCTGCTTTGTAAATGAGTAGAGCCAAGGAGCGGCTCCTCCCAGAGGAGCCGAGCCCTGGGGGGGCCCTGGTGCTCACCGTCTACGTGAGGCCAAGGGGGGCTGGAGTTTGACGACGTTCTTCCTCCTCCACGGCCTCCGCTTGGTGCCCGCTCGGTGCCCGTAGTCCCCCCCCGATATTGCCACCTTTCCCCCCCTTTACCTTGTCAGGGGACTACCTCGGTTGCGGCCATCATGCCCCTGGCGGGCCACCGTCTCCGCCCTCCTCTCTGGTCACGCCGGCTCGACTCTTTCGAGCTCCTCTCTCTCTCGTTCCCTCTCGCTCGTGCGTCTGGCCGTGCGTCAGGCAACCGAGGAGGAGTGGCGGTGGGTGGTGAAGGAGGAGAACGTTGACTGGAGGTAGGGAGGTGCTGCTGCCCGGCTCCCGCCCTCTCAACTTTGACCCCCCATTAGCCCACAAGGTCTCCTGGCCTCTCTCCCTGTCATCTCTCATCTCACCATACTCACCTCCATGTCCTCTCCATGTCATCTCATCTCACCATACTCACCTCCATGTCCTCTCCATGTCCTCTCCTGCCTCTCATCTCACCATACTCACCTCCATGTCCTCTCCATGTCCTCTCATCTCACCATACTCACCTCCATGCCCTCTCCCTGTCATCTCATCTCACCATACTCACCTCCATGTCCTCTCCTGCCTCTCATCTCACCATACTCACCTCCATGTCCTCTCCTGCCTCTCATCTCACCATACTCACCTCCATGTCCTCTCCTGCCTCTCATCTCACCATACTCACCTCCATGTCCTCTCCTGCCTCTCATCTCACCATACTCACCTCCATGTCCTCTCCTGCCTCTCATCTCACCATACTCACCTCCATGTCCTCTCCTGCCTCTCATCTCACCATACTCACCTCCATGTCCTCTCCCGCCTCTCATCTCACCATACTCACCTCCATGTCCTCTCCTGCCTCTCATCTCACCATACTCACCTCCATGTCCTCTCCTGCCTCTCATCTCACCATACTCACCTCCATGTCCTCTCCTGCCTCTCATCTCACCATACTCACCTCCATGTCCTCTCCTGCCTCTCATCTCACCATACTCACCTCCATGTCCTCTCCCGCCTCTCATCTCACCATACTCACCTCCATGTCCTCTCCTGCCTCTCATCTCACCATACTCACCTCCATGTCCTCTCCTGCCTCTCATCTCACCATACTCACCTCCATGTCCTCTCCTGCCTCTCATCTCACCATACTCACCTCCATGTCCTCTCCTGCCTCTCATCTCACCATACTCACCTCCATGTCCTCTCCTGCCTCTCATCTCACCATACTCACCTCCATGTCCTCTCCTGCCTCTCATCTCACCATACTCACCTCCATGTCCTCTCCTGCCTCTCATCTCACCATACTCACCTCCATGTCCTCTCCTGCCTCTCATCTCACCATACTCACCTCCATGTCCTCTCCTGCTCTCCCCTCTCATCTCACCATACTCACCTCCATGTCCTCTCCTGCCTCTCCTGCCTCTCATCTCACCATACTCACCTCCATGTCCTCTCCTGCCTCTCATCTCACCATACTCACCTCCATGTCCTCTCCTGCCTCTCCTGCCTCTCATCTCACCATACTCACCTCCATGTCCTCTCCTGCCTCTCATCTCACCATACTCACCTCCATGTCCTCTCCTGCCTCTCATCTCACCATACTCACCTCCATGTCCTCTCCTGCCTCTCATCTTACCATACTCACCTCCATGTCCTCTCCTGCCTCTCATCTCACCATACTCACCTCCATGTCCTCTCCTGCCTCTCATCTCACCATACTCACCTCCATGTCCTCTCCTGCCTCTCATCTCACCATACTCACCTCCATGTCCTCTCCTGCCTCTCATCTTACCATACTCACCTCCATGTCCTCTCCCGCCTCTCCCTCTCACCATACTCACCTCCATGTCCTCTCCCGCCTCTCATCTCACCATACTCACCTCCATGTCCTCTCCCGCCTCTCATCTCACCATACTCACCTCCATGTCCTCTCCTGCCTCTCATCTCACCATACTCACCTCCATGTCCTCTCCTGCCTCTCATCTTACCATACTCACCTCCATGTCCTCTCCCGCCTCTCATCTCACCATACTCACCTCCATGTCCTCTCCTCCCTCTCATCTCACCATACTCACCTCCATGTCCTCTCCTGCCTCTCATCTCACCATACTCACCTCCATGTCCTCTCCTGCCTCTCATCTCACCATACTCACCTCCAGGCACTCTCCTGCCTCTCATCTCACCATACTCACCTCCATGTCCTCTCCTGCCTCTCATCTCACCATACTCACCTCCATGTCCTCTCCCGCCTCTCATCTCACCATACTCACCTCCATGTCCTCTCCTGCCTCTCATCTCACCATACTCACCTCCATGTCCTCTCCTGCCTCTCATCTCACCATACTCACCTCCATGTCCTCTCCTGCCTCTCATCTCACCATACTCACCTCCATGTCCTCTCCTGCCTCTCATCTCACCATACTCACCTCCATGTCCTCTCCTGCCTCTCATCTCACCATACTCACCTCCATGTCCTCTCCTGCCTCTCATCTCACCATACTCACCTCCATGTCCTCTCCTGCCTCTCCCTCTCATCTTACCATACTCACCTCCATGTCCTCTCCTGCCTCTCCCTCTCACCATACTCACCTCCATGTCCTCTCCTGCCTCTCATCTCACCATACTCACCTCCATGTCCTCTCCCGCCTCTCATCTCACCATACTCACCTCCATGTCCTCTCCTCCCTCTCATCTCACCATACTCACCTCCATGTCCTCTCCCGCCTCTCATCTCACCATACTCACCTCCATGTCCTCTCCTGCCTCTCATCTCACCATACTCACCTCCATGTCCTCTCCTGCCTCTCATCTTACCATACTCACCTCCATGTCCTCTCCTGCCTCTCATCTCACCATACTCACCTCCATGTCCTCTCCTGCCTCTCATCTCACCATACTCACCTCCATGTCCTCTCCTGCCTCTCATCTCACCATACTCACCTCCATGTCCTCTCCTGCCTCTCATCTCACCATACTCACCTCCATGTCCTCTCCTGCCTCTCCTGCCTCTCATCTCACCATACTCACCTCCATGTCCTCTCCTGCCTCTCATCTCACCATACTCACCTCCATGTCCTCTCCTGCCTCTCATCTCACCATACTCACCTCCATGTCCTCTCCCGCCTCTCATCTCACCATACTCACCTCCATGTCCTCTCCTGCCTCTCATCTCACCATACTCACCTCCATGTCCTCTCCTGCCTCTCCTGCCTCTCATCTCACCATACTCACCTCCATGTCCTCTCCTGCCTCTCATCTCACCATACTCACCTCCATGTCCTCTCCTGCCTCTCATCTCACCATACTCACCTCCATGTCCTCTCCTGCCTCTCATCTCACCATACTCACCTCCATGTCCTCTCCTGCCTCTCATCTCACCATACTCACCTCCATGTCCTCTCCTGCCTCTCATCTCACCATACTCACCTCCATGTCCTCTCCTGCCTCTCATCTCACCATACTCACCTCCATGTCCTCTCCTGCCTCTCATCTCACCATACTCACCTCCATGTCCTCTCCTGCCTCTCATCTCACCATACTCACCTCCATGTCCTCTCCTGCCTCTCATCTCACCATACTCACCTCCATGTCCTCTCCATGTCCTCTCCTGCCTCTCATCTCACCATACTCACCTCCATGTCCTCTCCTGCCTCTCATCTCACCATACTCACCTCCATGTCCTCTCCTGCCTCTCATCTCACCATACTCACCTCCATGTCCTCTCCTGCCTCTCCTGCCTCTCATCTCACCATACTCACCTCCATGTCCTCTCCTGCCTCTCATCTCACCATACTCACCTCCATGTCCTCTCCTGCCTCTCATCTCACCATACTCACCTCCATGTCCTCTCCTGCCTCTCATCTCACCATACTCACCTCCATGTCCTCTCCCGCCTCTCATCTCACCATACTCACCTCCATGTCCTCTCCCGCCTCTCATCTCACCATACTCACCTCCATGTCCTCTCCTGCCTCTCCCTCTCATCTCACCATACTCACCTCCATGTCCTCTCCTGCCTCTCATCTCACCATACTCACCTCCATGTCCTCTCCTGCCTCTCATCTCACCATACTCACCTCCATGTCCTCTCCTGCCTCTCATCTCACCATACTCACCTCCATGTCCTCTCCTGCCTCTCATCTCACCATACTCACCTCCATGTCCTCTCCTGCCTCTCCCTCTCATCTCACCATACTCACCTCCATGTCCTCTCCTGCCTCTCATCTCACCATACTCACCTCCATGTCCTCTCCTGCCTCTCATCTCACCATACTCACCTCCATGTCCTCTCCTGCCTCTCATCTCACCATACTCACCTCCATGTCCTCTCCCGCCTCTCTCCTCTCATTGTAAGATTTTTGCTCGCTTAACAGCACTTTCCCCAACAGTCTGTTAAGGCTATACGGGAGACCTTTGTCTTATGCCCTGCAGGCCTGGATGATGGTGTCTTTGTGCGCCCTTCCACGCCGGAGGAGTGGAACGCTCAGGGAGATTTCTTTCTCAAGCATCGTCGCTGGAAGGTGAGTGCCGAGACAGCTCGGTCTGGACACCTGTGCCTCAGCATGGCAGTCCAGCCGTCGCTTGCCAGTGCTTGTTATTGAATTCACAGGTTACCAATTTCACTAAACTGAGCTTTTTTTATTTGACCAGGCAAGGCCCACTGAGTCGTAGAGCTATTTTTCGGGAAGCAACCTGGCCACAAATCAAAGCTCAATGCGCCGGCTAAATCTAGCAGCCAAATCCTGTTGACGCACATTGATCAACGTGGAGGGAAAAATCGGGAGTGCCCGGAGAAAACTCCATGCGTCCACGAATAGAGAGAGAGATAGAGAGAGGGAGGGAGACATGCAAACTCCAGGACATCAGGGTCGCGATTGAACCCACAACCTCCTGTATCCCAGGCGAGGTATTTAACATCTTGTAACCCAAGGCATTTTGGCCAGAGGCGGCCCACTCAGAACATAGCAGAGCTAAAACATTTCCACGGCGGACCCCTTTTTGCCAGTTTTGAGATGATAATAAAAAAACAAAGGTTTTTTACCCTTGCTGGCATTATACCGGAGGCGTTCATATTTTGCAAACGCAAAATAACCCAAGGCATTTTGGCCAGAGGCGGTCCACTCAGAACATAGCAGAGCTAAAACATTTCCACGGCGGACCCCTTTTTGCCAGTTTTGAGATGATAATAAAAAAACAAAGGTTTTTACCCTTGCTGGCATTATACCGGAGGCGTTCATATTTTGCAAACGCAAAATAACCCAAGGCATTTTGGCCAGAGGCGGCCCACTCAGAACATAGCAGAGCTAAAACATTTCCACGGCGACCCCTTTTTGCCAGTTTTGAGATGATAATAAAAAAACAAAGGTTTTTACCCTTGCTGGCATTATACCGGAGGCGTTCATATTTTGCAAACGCAAAATAACCCAAGGCATTTTGGCCAGAGGCGGTCCACTCAGAACATAGCAGAGCTAAAACATTTCCACGGCGGACCCCTTTTTTGCCAGTTTTGAGATGATAATAAAAAAACAAAGGTTTTTACCCTTGCTGGCATTATACCGGAGGCGTTCATATTTTGCAAACGCAAAATAACCCAAGGCATTTTGGCCAGAGGCGGCCCACTCAGAACACAGCAGAGCTAAAACATTTCCACGGCGGACCCCTTTTTGCCAGTTTTGAGATGATAATAAAAAAACAAAGGTTTTTTACCCTTGCTGGCATTATACCGGAGGCGTTCATATTTTGCAAACGCAAAATAACCCAAGGCATTTTGCCAGAGGCGGTCCACTCAGAACATAGCAGAGCTAAAACATTTCCACGGCGACCCCCTTTTTGCCAGTTTTGAGATGATAATAAAAAAACAAAGGTTTTTACCCTTGCTGGCATTATACCGGAGGCGTTCATCAGAAAGGGTTTTAGAATCAGAAAGGGGTTTTATTCGCCATGTAAGTTCACACCGACACGGAATTTACTTTGGCAGGATGGTGCATACATTCAACATATAGGAATCTAAAATCTTAAATAAGTTTTAAACAAGTCTTACTATAATGAGGGTTAAAAGTCTAACACTAAGGGGCTGAAGTATATAAAATTAAATAAATATCGAATATAAAATAGCTTTAAGATATAATTTAAAAATACAAATTTGGGAAACATAGTTAATATCGGCAACGTGTCGTTATGTAGATCAAATGTTAAAAAGCAGTGTTAGCCCTTGGCCTTGTTTAACAGGCCAGCAGCAGATGGGAAGAAACGCAAAATAAGAACGCGAGGAATCGCACACACACACACGCACAGACACACAGACACACACACATACACACACACAGACACACACACACACACACGCACACACACACACAGACACACACACACACAGACACACACACACACACAGACACACACAACAACAACAACAACCGCCATTCGCCACTAAGTGGCGGTGACGTCACCACGACGCTTGTGCCAGGCTATGTGCACCCTGAGGCCACGTGAAGTGTCGAACGCCCGCTGGCAGGAGGTCACGGGGCAGACCCAGGTGCCACGGGTCGACTGACTGAGATGACTGGCTGATGCACCACCTGTGCCCCCTACTGTGCCAACCTGCTGTGCTTTAGCCACCCGGCGCTCCGCTCGCTGTTGTGAGCGTCGCTCCTCCGCCCTCCGTTGTTGTTGGAGGGCGACTGCCTCCAACTGCCCAGTAGCATCCTTCACGAGCCTCCTCCACAGAGGCCGATCTTGACACCGCTGGTACCAGTCATCGGCAAGTCCACTCAGCTCCACGTCCTCCTGTACCACATCACTCCATCTCTTCTCTAGCCCGTGCCGCGCCCGCTTAGCCCCCTCAATCCGGCCAAACAAAAGCTGTTTCGGCATGCGGTGGCTGGGCATGCGGGCTACATGACCCAGCCATCGCAGCCTTGCCTGCCGGAGGAGCTCACCGATGGGACCCTGCCCAGATCTTTCAAGGATTTGTGAGCTCCTCACACAATCCAGTCTGGTTAAACCCAGGATGGATCGTAGGCAGGCCAGCCTAAATGTTTCTAACCGGCGAAGATGTTCCATTAGGGGGGTCCACGTTTCGCAAGCATAGAGAAGGGAGGGAATGACCGTGGCCGAGAAGACCTGAAGCTTAGTGCGGAGCGACAGACCAGGTAGCTTCCACACAGCGTTACGCAACCGATGAAAAGATATTGCCGCTCGACTGATTCGGAGTGAGACCTCTGCTGTTAAACTGGAGCCAGTCATAAGCACACTGCCCAGGTATGGGAAACTCTCCACTCTCTCCACAACTGCCCCATCACCGATTGGGAGTTGTGGGGGTGGAGTGTCCGATGGTACAAAATACCCAGGCAGGTGCTTAGTTTTGGTGGGGCTGATGGTAAGGCCCCACCTCTTAGTGGCATGCTCCAGTCTCAGCAGCAGCGTCTCCAAACTCCTCCTCTGACTGAGCAGCTATTACCAAGTCATCAGCATACATAACGTGGTTGACAAATAGGGAGCCATCCCTTGACCGCACCCGGGCATCGATTAGCCTCCCATTATATCTGTACCATATGGAGATTCCCCCGGTACAGCTATTGAAGGCTTCACGAACTACGTGGTCAAAATAGATGTTAAATAATGTGGGAGCCAAAGGACATCCCTGTCGCACCCCAAGGTGTACAGGGAATGGCTCTGACTCCCGGCCACGTAGTTTTACCCGGGCCCGCTCACCATCATGAAGGTCCTTAATGATCGTGAGTAGAGGGTCAGGTACTCCAAAAGCACGAAGAACGACCCAGAGCCCAGGCCTACTGATGGTATCATAGGCCTTGACCAGGTCAATAAAGCAGAGATGTAGGTCTTGTTGGAATTCCCTACACCTCTGCTGTAGCAGACGGACAGAAAATATGGCATCTGTGCAGGACCGCCCTTTCCTGAAACCGCATTGGGGCTCCGCAAGCCTCTCCTCAGCGTGCCTGGCAAGGCGATGCTGAATAATCCTTGCCAGGACCTTTCCCGGCACACTGAGGAGTGAGATGCCCCTGTAGTTGTTACAGTCTGTGCGGTCCCCCTTCTTAAAAAGGGGGACCACCAGGGCATCCTTCCAATCCTGCGGAACCCGTCCAGTGGTCCAGACTGTTGTTATGATGTCATATAGGGCAGTCTGTGCACAAACGCCACCCTCCCTCAGCATTTCGCTTGGGAGATCATCTCTGCCCGCTGCCTTTCCTGGTCTCAGACTCCGGATCGCCTTCAATACTTCCTCAGCAGATGGCACCTCAGCCAGCCATTCACAGGGGGTGACTTCATCCAATATTTGAGGCACCGCAGCCTCAGCAGGGTCATCCTCACTTTGTGCCGCGATGTTTTCCTGGCTGAGGGATTTTCCCTCCCCCAGGACCTCACAGAAATGCTCAGCAAATCTGCGAACCTGTTCCTGGGGGTCGGAAATTGGATCACCGTTTTTTCCCCTAATGATGGTAATAGGTGTGGCGCTGCAGGTTACTTTTTTGATGGAGTTAAATAGAGATTTGTGATCACGGGCCACTGAGGCAGACTCCATCTCCTCAGCAACCCGCGACCACCACCCATCCTTGCAGCGCCTCACGGCTCTCCGAACCTCCGAGCGAAGGCTGCGGTAAGCCTCCTCATTCTCTGACGTGGGATTCTGTAGCCGATGACAGTGGGCCTGTCGCTTTTTCTCAACCATCCTGAACAACTCCTCTGTCATCCAGGGTGTCTGGGGAGGTCTGGACCGCGTACCCAAAGCAGCCATTGCAGCTGCATGAGTCACAGTCCTAAACCTCGCCCATTTACCCTCGACATCAGGAGGAGTCGGGGACGATGCCAATCCCAGCCGCAAGCGATGATGAAATTCTCGCTTGCAACTTTCATCAGATAACTGAGACCAGGCCACTTTAGGTTGGAATGGGGTCCTGGGTGTACACCCACCACCGGAGTGGAAGAATGGCAGGCGCATCTTACAGATGACTAGTCGATGGTCAGAGGGCAGATCAGCTCCACGGTAGGTCCTGGTGTCAAGGACATGGGCTCGCATTCGCTGGTCCGTCACTATGTAGTCCAGCAGATGTTCTTGCTTGGACCCGGCATGCATCCATGATGTTGTGTGGATGCGCCGATGCCGGAACAGCGTGTTGGTAATTACAAGCCCATGGGCTGCACAAAAATCTAGCAGCCTCCTACCGTTGTTATTGAGCTGATCTGGCCCATGCCCTCCAATCACTCCAGACCAGGTGCCAGTATCATGACCAACTCGGGCATTGAAGTCACCCAACATGATGACTCTATCCCGAGGGGCCACTTTAGCCAGCACCTGTGACAGGAGGTCATAGAAGGCATCTGACTCATCGGCTTTGCCTGCATCCCTCCACGGATGTTCATCTTCGGTGGGGGCATAAGTAACCACGACCACCATTCCTCGCCTCCGGTTGATGGGAAGGCGAGCCCAAAGTAGCCTGGGGCTTACAGCTTCCCACACCTCACCGCCACGCTCCCACGCCCCCTTCATTCTTTTGTTCAAAAGAAGACCCACACCCTGTTGTTTGGCAGTCTGCTGCCCCGAGTAGAGGACTGTCCACCCCTCATGGTGGCAGGAGCCAGAGCCGGTCCACCGGACCTCCTGAATGCCGCATAGATCCAGGCGGTACCGGTCCAGCTCCCGACAGAGGAGTGGCAGCCTCTCCTCTGCAGTGAGCGTTCGAACATTCCACGTGGCCAACCGTAGTGGCTTTTCGTTGTTTCTGGAGTAGCCCCGAGGGTAGGTATTCAATCTCCTGGCTCCGCCAATTGGGGTTTGGCCAGGAGACGTCATAGACGCCTGGCCCCCCGGGGCCTCCGGCACAAGCTTAGTTGTTACATATTTCAGTTTAATTCGTAGTTTCGTGGTAATTAATTGAAGGTGGAGGGGTTACCAGCCCCTCGCACCCGTCCAGAGCCCCCGTTTAGCCCCTGTGGTGGACACATATGCCATGAGGGGAGGAGCCAATCAAAATTGGATCTCCCCCCACAGCGCTGTCCACGACAGAGTTGCCCGTCCGGCACCGCGAGGAGGTAGGGGGTTGTTTTGCCGGACCAACAACAACAACCGCCATTCGCCACTAAGTGGCGGTGACGTCACCACGACGCTTGTGCCAGGCTATGTGCACCCTGAGGCCACGTGAAGTGTCGAACGCCCGCTGGCAGGAGGTCACGGGGCAGACCCAGGTGCCACGGGTCGACTGACTGAGATGACTGGCTGATGCACCACCTGTGCCCCCTACTGTGCCAACCTGCTGTGCTTTAGCCACCCGGCGCTCCGCTCGCTGTTGTGAGCGTCGCTCCTCCGCCCTCCGTTGTTGTTGGAGGGCGACTGCCTCCAACTGCCCAGTAGCATCCTTCACGAGCCTCCTCCACAGAGGCCGATCTTGACACCGCTGGTACCAGTCATCGGCAAGTCCACTCAGCTCCACGTCCTCCTGTACCACATCACTCCATCTCTTCTCTAGCCCGTGCCGCGCCCGCTTAGCCCCCTCAATCCGGCCAAACAAAAGCTGTTTCGGCATGCGGTGGCTGGGCATGCGGGCTACATGACCCAGCCATCGCAGCCTTGCCTGCCGGAGGAGCTCACCGATGGGACCCTGCCCAGATCTTTCAAGGATTTGTGAGCTCCTCACACAATCCAGTCTGGTTAAACCCAGGATGGATCGTAGGCAGGCCAGCCTAAATGTTTCTAACCGGCGAAGATGTTCCATTAGGGGGGTCCACGTTTCGCAAGCATAGAGAAGGGAGGGAATGACCGTGGCCGAGAAGACCTGAAGCTTAGTGCGGAGCGACAGACCAGGTAGCTTCCACACAGCGTTACGCAACCGATGAAAAGATATTGCCGCTCGACTGATTCGGAGTGAGACCTCTGCTGTTAAACTGGAGCCAGTCATAAGCACACTGCCCAGGTATGGGAAACTCTCCACTCTCTCCACAACTGCCCCATCACCGATTGGGAGTTGTGGGGGTGGAGTGTCCGATGGTACAAAATACCCAGGCAGGTGCTTAGTTTTGGTGGGGCTGATGGTAAGGCCCCACCTCTTAGTGGCATGCTCCAGTCTCAGCAGCAGCGTCTCCAAACTCCTCCTCTGACTGAGCAGCTATTACCAAGTCATCAGCATACATAACGTGGTTGAGCAATAGGGAGCCATCCCTTGACCGCACCCGGGCATCGATTAGCCTCCCATTATATCTGTACCATATGGAGATTCCCCCGGTACAGCTATTGAAGGCTTCACGAACTACGTGGTCAAAATAGATGTTAAATAATGTGGGAGCCAAAGGACATCCCTGTCGCACCCCAAGGTGTACAGGGAATGGCTCTGACTCCCGGCCACGTAGTTTTACCCGGGCCCGCTCACCATCATGAAGGTCCTTAATGATCGTGAGTAGAGGGTCAGGTACTCCAAAAGCACGAAGAACGACCCAGAGCCCAGGCCTACTGATGGTATCATAGGCCTTGACCAGGTCAATAAAGCAGAGATGTAGGTCTTGTTGGAATTCCCTACACCTCTGCTGTAGCAGACGGACAGAAAATATGGCATCTGTGCAGGACCGCCCTTTCCTGAAACCGCATTGGGGCTCCGCAAGCCTCTCCTCAGCGTGCCTGGCAAGGCGATGCTGAATAATCCTTGCCAGGACCTTTCCCGGCACACTGAGGAGTGAGATGCCCCTGTAGTTGTTACAGTCTGTGCGGTCCCCCTTCTTAAAAAGGGGGACCACCAGGGCATCCTTCCAATCCTGCGGAACCCGTCCAGTGGTCCAGACTGTTGTTATGATGTCATATAGGGCAGTCTGTGCACAAACGCCACCCTCCCTCAGCATTTCGCTTGGGAGATCATCTCTGCCCGCTGCCTTTCCTGGTCTCAGACTCCGGATCGCCTTCAATACTTCCTCAGCAGATGGCACCTCAGCCAGCCATTCACAGGGGGTGACTTCATCCAATATTTGAGGCACCGCAGCCTCAGCAGGGTCATCCTCACTTTGTGCCGCGATGTTTTCCTGGCTGAGGGATTTTCCCTCCCCCAGGACCTCACAGAAATGCTCAGCAAATCTGCGAACCTGTTCCTGGGGGTCGGAAATTGGATCACCGTTTTTTCCCCTAATGATGGTAATAGGTGTGGCGCTGCAGGTTACTTTTTTGATGGAGTTAAATAGAGATTTGTGATCACGGGCCACTGAGGCAGACTCCATCTCCTCAGCAACCCGCGACCACCACCCATCCTTGCAGCGCCTCACGGCTCTCCGAACCTCCGAGCGAAGGCTGCGGTAAGCCTCCTCATTCTCTGACGTGGGATTCTGCCTCTCATCTCACCATACTCACCTCCATGTCCTCTCCTGCCTCTCATCTCACCATACTCACCTCCATGTCCTCTCCTGCCTCTCATCTCACCATACTCACCTCCATGTCCTCTCCTGCCTCTCATCTCACCATACTCACCTCCATGTCCTCTCCTGCCTCTCATCTCACCATACTCACCTCCATGTCCTCTCCTGCCTCTCATCTCACCATACTCACCTCCATGTCCTCTCCTGCCTCTCATCTCACCATACTCACCTCCATGTCCTCTCCTGCCTCTCCCTCTCATCTCACCATACTCACCTCCATGTCCTCTCCTGCCTCTCATCTCACCATACTCACCTCCATGTCCTCTCCTGCCTCTCATCTCACCATACTCACCTCCATGTCCTCTCCTGCCTCTCCTGCCTCTCATCTCACCATACTCACCTCCATGTCCTCTCCATGTCCTCTCATCTCACCATACTCACCTCCATGTCCTCTCCTGCCTCTCATCTCACCATACTCACCTCCATGTCCTCTCCTGCCTCTCATCTCACCATACTCACCTCCATGTCCTCTCCTGCCTCTCATCTCACCATACTCACCTCCATGTCCTCTCCTGCCTCTCATCTCACCATACTCACCTCCATGTCCTCTCCTGCCTCTCATCTCACCATACTCACCTCCATGTCCTCTCCTGCCTCTCATCTCACCATACTCACCTCCATGTCCTCTCCCGCCTCTCATCTCACCATACTCACCTCCATGTCCTCTCCTGCCTCTCATCTCACCATACTCACCTCCATGTCCTCTCCTGCCTCTCATCTCACCATACTCACCTCCATGTCCTCTCCTGCCTCTCATCTCACCATACTCACCTCCATGTCCTCTCCTGCCTCTCATCTCACCATACTCACCTCCATGTCCTCTCCTGCCTCTCATCTCACCATACTCACCTCCATGTCCTCTCCTGCCTCTCATCTCACCATACTCACCTCCATGTCCTCTCCTGCCTCTCATCTTACCATACTCACCTCCATGTCCTCTCCTGCCTCTCATCTCACCATACTCACCTCCATGTCCTCTCCTCCCTCTCATCTCACCATACTCACCTCCATGTCCTCTCCCGCCTCTCATCTCACCATACTCACCTCCATGTCCTCTCCCGCCTCTCATCTCACCATACTCACCTCCATGTCCTCTCCTGCCTCTCCTGCCTCTCATCTCACCATACTCACCTCCATGTCCTCTCCCTGCCTCTCATCTCACCATACTCACCTCCATGTCCTCTCCCGCCTCTCATCTCACCATACTCACCTCCATGTCCTCTCCTGCCTCTCATCTCACCATACTCACCTCCATGTCCTCTCCTGCCTCTCATCTCACCATACTCACCTCCATGTCCTCTCCTGCCTCTCATCTCACCATACTCACCTCCATGTCCTCTCCTGCCTCTCATCTCACCATACTCACCTCCATGTCCTCTCCTGCCTCTCCTGCCTCTCATCTCACCATACTCACCTCCATGTCCTCTCCCGCCTCTCATCTCACCATACTCACCTCCATGTCCTCTCCTGCCTCTCATCTCACCATACTCACCTCCATGTCCTCTCCTCCCTCTCATCTCACCATACTCACCTCCATGTCCTCTCCTGCCTCTCATCTCACCATACTCACCTCCATGTCCTCTCCTGCCTCTCCTGCCTCTCATCTCACCATACTCACCTCCATGTCCTCTCCTGCCTCTCATCTCACCATACTCACCTCCATGTCCTCTCCCGCCTCTCATCTCACCATACTCACCTCCATGTCCTCTCCTGCCTCTCATCTCACCATACTCACCTCCATGTCCTCTCCTGCCTCTCATCTCACCATACTCACCTCCATGTCCTCTCCATGTCCTCTCCTGCCTCTCATCTCACCATACTCACCTCCATGTCCTCTCCTGCCTCTCATCTCACCATACTCACCTCCATGTCCTCTCCTGCCTCTCATCTCACCATACTCACCTCCATGTCCTCTCCTGCCTCTCATCTCACCATACTCACCTCCATGTCCTCTCCCGCCTCTCATCTCACCATACTCACCTCCATGTCCTCTCCCGCCTCTCATCTCACCATACTCACCTCCATGTCCTCTCCTGCCTCTCCTGCCTCTCATCTCACCATACTCACCTCCATGTCCTCTCCTGCCTCTCATCTCACCATACTCACCTCCATGTCCTCTCCTGCCTCTCCCTCTCATCTCACTCACCTCCATGTCCTCTCCTGCCTCTCATCTCACCATACTCACCTCCATGTCCTCTCCTGCCTCTCCCTCTCATCTCACCATACTCACCTCCATGTCCTCTCCTGCCTCTCATCTCACCATACTCACCTCCATGTCCTCTCCTGCCTCTCATCTCACCATACTCACCTCCATGTCCTCTCCTCCCTCTCATCTCACCATACTCACCTCCATGTCCTCTCCTGCCTCTCATCTCACCATACTCACCTCCATGTCCTCTCCTGCCTCTCATCTCACCATACTCACCTCCATGTCCTCTCCTGCCTCTCATCTCACCATACTCACCTCCATGTCCTCTCCTGCCTCTCATCTCACCATACTCACCTCCATGTCCTCTCCTGCCTCTCATCTCACCATACCCACCTCCATGCATTCTCCTCCCTCTCATCTCACCATACTCACCTCCATGTCCTCTCCTGCCTCTCATCTCACCATACTCACCTCCATGTCCTCTCCTGCCTCTCATCTCACCATACTCACCTCCATGTCCTCTCCTGCCTCTCATCTCACCATACTCACCTCCATGTCCTCTCCTGCCTCTCCTGCCTCTCATCTCACCATACTCACCTCCATGTCCTCTCCATGTCCTCTCATCTCACCATACTCACCTCCATGTCCTCTCCTGCCTCTCCCTCTCATCTCACCATACTCACCTCCATGTCCTCTCCTGCCTCTCATCTCACCATACTCACCTCCATGTCCTCTCCTGCCTCTCATCTCACCATACTCACCTCCATGTCCTCTCCTGCCTCTCATCTCACCATACTCACCTCCATGTCCTCTCCTGCCTCTCATCTCACCATACTCACCTCCATGTCCTCTCCTGCCTCTCATCTCACCATACTCACCTCCATGTCCTCTCCTGCCTCTCATCTCACCATACTCACCTCCATGTCCTCTCCTGCCTCTCATCTCACCATACTCACCTCCATGTCCTCTCCTGCCTCTCATCTCACCATACTCACCTCCATGTCCTCTCCTGCCTCTCATCTCACCATACTCACCTCCATGTCCTCTCCTGCCTCTCATCTCACCATACTCACCTCCATGTCCTCTCCTGCCTCTCATCTCACCATACTCACCTCCATGTCCTCTCCTGCCTCTCATCTCACCATACTCACCTCCATGTCCTCTCCTCCCTCTCATCTCACCATACTCACCTCCATGTCCTCTCCTGCCTCTCTCTCTCATCTCACCATACTCACCTCCATGTCCTCTCCTGCCTCTCATCTCACCATACTCACCTCCATGTCCTCTCCTGCCTCTCCTGCCTCTCATCTCACCATACTCACCTCCATGTCCTCTCCTGCCTCTCATCTCACCATACTCACCTCCATGTCCTCTCCTGCCTCTCCTGCCTCTCATCTCACCATACTCACCTCCATGTCCTCTCCTGCCTCTCATCTCACCATACTCACCTCCATGTCCTCTCCTGCCTCTCATCTCACCATACTCACCTCCATGTCCTCTCCTGCCTCTCATCTCACCATACTCACCTCCATGTCCTCTCCTGCCTCTCATCTCACCATACTCACCTCCATGTCCTCTCCTGCCTCTCATCTCACCATACTCACCTCCATGTCCTCTCCTGCCTCTCTCCTCTCATTGTAAGATTTTAGCTCGCTTAGCAGCACTTTCCCCAACAGTCTGTTAAGGCTATACGGGAGACCTTTGTCTTATGCCCTGCAGGCCTGGATGATGGTGTCTTTGTGCGCTCTCCCACGCCGGAGGAGTGGAACGCTCAGGGAGATTTCTTTCTCAAGCATCGTCGCTGGAAGGTGAGTGCCGAGACAGCTCGGTCTGGACACCTCGGCCTCAGCATGGCAGTCCAGCCGTCGCTTGCCAGTGCTTGTTATTGAATTCACAGGTTACCAAATTTCACTAAACTGAGCTTTTTTTATTTGACCAGGCAAGGCCTACTGAGTCGTAGAGCTATTTTTCGGGAAGCAACCTGGCCACAAATCAAAGCTCAATGCGCCGGCTAAATCTAGCAGCCAAATCCTGTTGACGCACATTGATCAACGTGGAGGGAAAAATCGGGAGTGCCCGGAGAAAACTCCATGCGTCCACGAATAGAGAGAGAGAGATAGAGAGAGATAGAGGGAGGGAGACATGCAAACTCCAGGACATCAGGGTCGCGATTGAACCCACAACCTCCTGTATCCCAGGCGAGGTATTTAACATCTTGTAACCCAAGGCATTTTGGCCAGAGGCGGCCCACTCAGAACATAGCAGAGCTAAAACATTTCCACGGCGACCCCCTTTTTGCCAGTTTTGAGATGATAATAAAAAAACAAAGGTTTTTACCCTTGCTGGCATTATACCGGAGGCGTTCATATTTTGCAAACGCAAAATAACCCAAGGCATTTTGGCCAGAGGCGGTCCACTCAGAACATAGCAGAGCTAAAACATTTCCACGGCGGACCCCTTTTTTGCCAGTTTTGAGATGATAATAAAAAAACAAAGGTTTTTACCCTTGCTGGCATTATACCGGAGGCGTTCATATTTTGCAAACGCAAAATAACCCAAGGCATTTTGGCCAGAGGCGGCCCACTCAGAACACAGCAGAGCTAAAACATTTCCACGGCGACCCCCTTTTTGCCAGTTTTGAGATGATAATAAAAAAACAAAGGTTTTTACCCTTGCTGGCATTATACCGGAGGCGTTCATATTTTGCAAACGCAAAATAACCCAAGGCATTTTGGCCAGAGGCGGTCCACTCAGAACATAGCAGAGCTAAAACATTTCCACGGCGACCCCCTTTTTGCCAGTTTTGAGATGATAATAAAAAAACAAAGGTTTTTATCCTTGCTGGCATTATACCGGAGGCGTTCATCAGAAAGGGTTTTAGAATCAGAAAGGGTTTTATTCGCCATGTAAGTTCACACCGACACGGAATTTACTTTGGCAGGATGGTTGCATACATTCAACATATAGGAATCTAAAATCTTAAATAAGTTTTAAACAAGTCTTACTACTATAATAAGGGTTAAAAGTCTAACACTAAGGGGCTGAAGTATATAAAATTAAATAAATATCGAATATAAAATAGCTTTAAAGATATAATTTAAAAATACAAATTTGGGAAACATAGTTAATATCGGCAACGTGTCGTTATGTAGATCAAATGTTAAAAAACAGTGTTAGCCCTTGGCCTTGTTTAACAGGCCAGCAGCAGATGGGAAGAAACTGTTTTTTTTTATGGCGTGAGGTTTTGGTCCTGATGGACCAGAGCCTTCTGCCGGAGGGGAGTAGCTGAAACAGAGAGAGAGTGTCCAGGGTGGTGAGAAATCGGCCACAATCTTCCTCGCTCGCCCTCATAGACCTTGTCGCGGGCGTTGTTGTTGTTGTTGTTGCGGGCACGCGCCAGCCGACGAGACGAGTAGGTAGGTAGGTAGGGAGGAGGAGGAAGCTTTAGCGCGAAATATAAAAAGCACAACTCCAGAGCGTGGAGGGGAAAACGTGCGAGAATTACAACAACAACAACAACGACGACTTTGTGAGCGGCAAGGCCGGAGCCTGCTGCTGCTGCTACTCACATGCTCGGGAAGTTGGGCGAGCGACGAGTGACCTCCCCCCCTTTGCGTGGAAGCAATCTCACACGCTCTCTCTTCCTCGAGGGCCCCCCCTAGCATGGCGGCTTCATGGTGGCGAGCTTCCTCGGTGTGCGAGAGATCTCGGGGAGAGGGAGGGAGGGAGGAGGACCTGCAGGGTGTTGACGCTAGGAGGGGGCCCTCCAGGTTCAACTCGACGTCCCCGGCGGCCCGAGGGCACGGCGACGGTGACGGTGACGGTGACGACGGAATTGAAAAAGTTGGTGGCTGAGCAAAAGTTCACCTGGTGGTGGTGATGACGATGACGATGACGCCGTCCGGAATAATTCTCCTGGTAAGCGATCCCGCAACTGGAGTTCCCGGAGCCCCGAAGCGGCACAAAATTTGTGGAGGCGCTCCTTCCCAAGCCGGAGCTGGCTGGCTGGCTGACTACCGAGGACCTCCATCGCCCCCCCCTCCTCCTAGCTGTTTCCCCCCAAGCCAGTTTCCACCCCGCGAGGTGCTGTCGGAGAGAGAGAGAGCCCCCCGGGGCGTCTACTGTGTGTGTGTGTACGTGTGTGTACGTGTGTGTGTGTACGTGTGAGTGTGTGTACGTGTGAGTGTGTGTACGTGTGTGTGTGTGTGTATGTGTGTGTGTGTATGTGTGTGTGTGTATGTGTGTGTGTGTATGTGCGTGTGTGTGTGTGTATGTGTGTGTGTATGTGTGTGTGTGTGTATGTGTGTGTGTGTATGTGTGTGTGTGTATGTGCGTGTGTGTGTGTGTGTGTGTCTGTGTGTGTGTACGTGTGTGTGTGTGTATGTGTGTATGTGTGTGTGTGGACGGAGTCTTGGCGTGTATTGAATCGTTAATCGATTGTCGATCTGGCCAACCGCGTGTCATTACAAACACCGGAGAGCAAAAACCCCCCTCACGTCGGCATCCAGCGAATCCGCGCGAGCTCGTGGCGCGGGGAAAAAGTCGCCTCCCGGAGGAGAGAGAGAGCCGGAGGGAATCGACCGAACCCTTTTGGGCTCGAGGCGAACCGCGCGGTGGAGCTGAACCTGTGGAGCAGGATGCATCCCCCCATCCATTCCCCATCTTTTTACACGATCTCTCTTCCCAACTTCCCTACCCATTCATCATCGCACTCATTCATCATCAACTACCGATCGTCACTTTCATCGTCGTTTATTGCAGCTCGTCATATTCACGGGCTTACTCATCGCACCGTTCGATTTCCAACACGTAGGCTTTCACGACCAATGTCGTTTCATAATACAGGGGTTTTTTTTGGGGGTTAAATTGCGTAAATATAAATGTGTCGTTAAACAGAACACGCCAATTCGTTACTAGTACAGCCCAACCCACCCCCCTCCACGCGCGGGTGGGTGGGTTGGGTGTGTAGCCACGCGTGGACCCGGGGGGGTTGTGGTTGGCTCTCTCTCCTGCTGAGAATGATCCGGCACGAAGGGAATTTGATTCGTGAAGAAAAACCCGTCCCCGTTGATCGAAAAAGTTTTAAGCAGCCCACGATGTGGCTATAACAGCCGGCAACCAAGCAGATAGGCGCGTGTGTGTGTACGTGTGTACGTGTGTGTACGTGTGTGTGCGTGTGTATGTGTGTGTGTGTACGTGTGTGTGTATGTGTGTGTGTGTATGTGTGTGTGTGTATGTCTGTGTGTGTGTGTCCGTGTGTGTGTGTGTACGTGTGTGTGTGTGTATGTGTGTGTGTGTACGTGTGTGTGTGTGTGTGTACGTGTATGTGTGTACGTGTGTGTGTGTGTATGTGTGTACGTGTGTGTGTGTATGTGTGTGTGTGTGTATGTGTGTGTCTGTGTATGTGTGTACGTGTATGTGTGTGTGTGTATGTGTGTGTGTGTGTGTACGTGTGTGTGTCTGTGTGTGTGTCCGTGTGTGTGTGTCTGTGTGTGTGTGTGTGTCTGTGTGTGTGTGTCTGTGTGTGTACGTGTGTGTGTGTATGTGTGCGTGTGTGTGTGTGTATGTGTGTGTGTATGTGTGTGTGTGTGTACGTGTATGTGTGTGTGTGTCTGTGTGTGTGTGTACGTGTGTGTGTGTGTCTGTGTGTGTGTACGTGTGTGTGTGTGTGTATGTGTGTGTGTGTGTGTATGTGTGTATGTGTGTGTGTACGTGTGTGTGTGTGTACGTGTGTATGTGTGTGTCTGTGTGTGTGTATGTATGTGTATGTGTGTACGTGTGTGTGTGTGTCTGTGTGTGTGTGTGTGTATGTGTGTGTAGTGTGTGGACGGAGTCTTGGCGTGTATTGAATCGTTAATCGATTGTCGATCTGCCCAACCGCGTGTCATTAACAAACACCGCACCCACCGCCGCACACGGACAAACAAATTGGAACGTCGGGGCGCGGCGCGCAAACTTTTAAACTTGCGGCTCACCGGTAAGCTGACGGAACAATCCGCAACAGCCAAATTCAGCAACCGCCTGCCGAGCCGCCCCCCCCCCCCCCAAAAAAAACTCAACGAGGAGATTGGCCACGGCAACTCAGAGTTTGGCGACGCGTTTCGGTGCGATTGTATCATCGTACGGCTCTCGCAACGTGAGCCCACGGTTGACGGGAGCAACGTGACCCACGGTTGACGGGAGCAACGTGAGCCCACGGTTGACGGGAGCACGTGACCCACGGTTGACGGGAGCAACGTGAGCCCACGGTTGACGGGAGCACGTGAGCCCACGGTTGACGGGAGCAACGTGAGCCCACGGTTGACGGGAGCAACGTGAGCCCACGGTTGACGGGAGCAACGTGACCCACGGTTGACGGGAGCACGTGACCCACGGTTGACGGGAGCAACGTGAGCCCACGGTTGACGGGAGCAACGTGACCCACGGTTGACGGGAGCACGTGACCCACGGTTGACGGGAGCAACGTGACCCACGGTTGACGGGAGCACGTGAGCCCACGGTTGACGGGAGCAACGTGACCCACGGTTGACGGGAGCACGTGACCCACGGTTGATGGGAGCAACGTGAGCCCACGGTTGACGGGAGCACGTGACCCACGGTTGACGGGAGCAACGTGAGCCCACGGTTGACGGGAGCACGTGACCCACGGTTGACGGGAGCAACGTGACCCACGGTTGACGGGAGCACGTGAGCCCACGGTTGACGGGAGCAACGTGACCCACGGTTGACGGGAGCAACGTGAGCCCACGGTTGACGGGAGCACGTGACCCACGGTTGACGGGAGCAACGTGACCCACGGTTGACGGGAGCAACGTGAGCCCACGGTTGACGGGAGCAACGTGAGCCCACGGTTGACGGGAGCACGTGACCCACGGTTGACGGGAGCAACGTGACCCACGGTTGACGGGAGCAACGTGAGCCCACGGTTGACGGGAGCACGTGACCCACGGTTGACGGGAGCACGTGACCCCACGGTTGACGGGAGCAACGTGACCCACGGTTGACGGGAGCAACGTGAGCCCACGGTTGACGGGAGCACGTGACCCACGGTTGACGGGAGCACGTGACCCACGGTTGACGGGAGCACGTGACCCCACGGTTGACGGGAGCACGTGACCCACGGTTGACGGGAGCACGTGAGCCCACGGTTGACGGGAGCACGTGACCCACGGTTGAACGGGAGCAACGTGACCCACGCCACGATGATGCTCCGGACGCTGATGCTCTCTCACGCCGTTTTTTAATTGTCGCTCTGTGGCTCTTTCGGGGGAAAAAAAGTCCACGTGGTGGACTTGGAAAATGAAATAAATTAAATCACGACGTTTCGTGCGCCACAACAACAACAACAGCAGCAACAACAGCAGGCGTCCGTCAGCATGGTGGGACAACCACAGCAAGGAAATAATTTGCTGAAGTGGGTCGAGAGGTCTTCCGTGACAAGAGGTCATATAGGTAAGAGAGGGGGGGAGGAGAGAGAAGCGCTAGGGGAAGAGAGGACCTGAGACCGGGGGGGGGAAGTGGGCAGGGCTGGGAGTGGGAGGCTGGCGAAGCTGGAGATGCGGATACGAAGGCAACGACCATAAAGCAGTTAAGGTTTGGATACGAATTGAGCAATCATTGGAAGGATGTTATTAACCAGGTAAAAAAAAACTTAACTGCTTCATGTGTACACACAGTGTACACACAGTGTACACACACACACAGTGTACACAGTGTACACACACACACACACAGTGTACACACACAGTGTGCACACACACAGTGTACACACACGCAGTGTATACACAGTGTATGTCCACAGTGTATATACGTACACACAGTGTACACACACACACAGTGTATATACACAGTGTACACACACACACAGTGTACACACACACAGTGTATACACAGTGTATGTCCACAGTGTATATACGTACACACAGTGTACACACACACACACAGTGTACACACACAGTGTACACACACACACAGTGTACACACACACAGTGTATACACAGTGTATGTCCACAGTGTATATACGTACACACAGTGTACACACACACACACAGTGTATATACACAGTGTACACACACACACACACAGTGTACACACACACACAGTGTATACACAATAATGTCCACGTTGTTGTAGCTGAACCCACGCACCCAAGGGAGGTAGCAATGTAAAATGAATCTAAATCAACTTAAACTCCAATCCCGCTGTGTGACGTCACCACTCAGCATTACTTCATCGGCGTGAAAGGCCAGGGGGAGGTGTACCTCGCTAGTGACGTCATGTCACCAAGGTATTCATCCGTCCATCGCGCTCTTGAACGTGACGTCACCTCCGCTAGGGTCACTGCCGATATCGGTCCAGTGCCAATCCTTATTTGGGCAAAGCTACGCCCAGTGACTGGCGGCTCATTAACATAATGTATCCGTTAAAGCCGTCGCGAGTTTATTGCGACGGGTTCAGCACCCACGACATAACGGGAGGGTACATTAACATAATTTATTTACCCTATAATTTATTTATTTTACGGAGCAGCTCATTATGGGAGGAGCGCGTCTCGTGACCCGGAAGTGACGTCACGTCACCTGCTACCGCGTGACGTCACGAGGTAACACTGAAATCTGAGGTGAGAAATTCTCATTGCGATTGTGGTTGTTGTTGTGGTGGTGGTTGTTGTGGTTGTGGTGGTTGTTGTTGTTGTTGTTTACCAAGGTAGAGCTTCGCTCTCTCTCTCTCGTAGGGATGTCAGTTGAGTAGCAGCGAGCACGGGAATCGATGTCCAGGTTGGAACTTTAAAACGCTGGGCCTAGCCCACGCGGGGCCTTGCCTCCTGCCCTCGCCTGATTTGCGTTCACTTTAATTATCTCGCTTTAAGTTTAATTTGTCTTCACCCGGCTCGCCACTTTGTAACTTTGTTTTATTGTAAATATTTTCTCTTGTTAGCAGGCCAAGCGCCGCTTGAGCTGCTATACCGCTCTTGTTATCAGAAGCGACCTGCCCACAACAACAACACAACAAGGTGAGGCTTTGTCAACGTGTGTGAATGTTTTTGACTTAAAACTTTGGTGACTGCATGAAGTGCCAGCGGGAGGTGTAACTCGCTAATTAATATTCATGGTTTTATTCGGTAAAGCCACGTAGATAGAAAATAAAATAATACAAATAAATTAAAAAAATATTTTTTTTTTTTTAAAATAAAGCAATAAACCCACGACGTTTCGATCGCAACACAAGTGGTCTTTATCTTATTGAATTTGATCTGTTATCTTTATTTTCTATCTACGTGACTTTACTGAAAGAACCAACAATACGTGCGTCAATGTATCTATCGGTCAAAGACGCTAAGCGCGTGCCGCTGTTGACTCTCAATGTGTGGAGGGGAACACCTTCAGCACGGGGAGAGAGAGAGACAGAGACACGGATAGCCTCGGCTATGTTCATTGATCCTCGATTCATTACTTGGTGGAGTGAGGAAGAATGAATGCTGAGCAGATGAAGGTGGCCAGGCATGGTTCTGGTCACGCCACCACCACCACCTGTTTACTCATGTGACAGTGTGTGACAGTGTCAAGTTTGTGTTTGTAGTATAGTCTATCAACTCTGTTGAACACGGAGGTTATATCAAAACAATAGTTTATTGTTGTTTTCCTCTGGAACTCTTTATAAGAATGGAGTCAGGAGGTGAACACAGCACACACATTCAGCTGAAGTCGGATCTGTTCATCCCAGCATTATTAAGTATGGTGAGTGTACTGACAGTCTATAATGTAGACTGTAGTAATGGTTATTTATTATGGTGAGTGTACTGACAGTCTATTTTTTCTTTCGTGACTGCATGAAGTGCCAGCGGGAGGTGTAACTCGCTAATTAATATTCATGGTTTTATTCGGTAAAGCCACGTAGATAGAAAATAAAATAATACAAATAAATTAAAAAATATTTTTTTTTTTTAAAAATAAAGCAATAAACCCACGACGTTTTGATCGCAACACAAGTGGTCTTTATCTTATTGAATTTAATCTGTTATCTTTATTTTCTATCTACGTGACTTTACTGAAAGAACCAACAATACGTGCGTCAATGTATGTATCTATCGGTCAAAGACGCTAAGCGCGTGCCGCTGTTGACTCTCAATGTGTGGAGGGGAACACCTTCACCACGGGGAGAGAGAGAGACAGAGACACGGATAGCCTCGGCTATGTTCATTGATCCTCGATTCATTACTTGGTGGAGTGAGGAAGAATTAATGCTGAGCAGATGAAGGTGGCCAGGCATGGTTCTGGTCACACCACCACCACCACCTGTTTACTCATGGCAGTGTGTGACAGTGTCAAGTTTGTGTTTGTAGTATAGTCTATCAACTCTGTTGAACACGGAGGTTATATCAAAACAATAGTTTATTTTTGTTTTCCTCTGGAACTCTTTATAAGAATGGAAACAGGAGGTGAACACAGCACACACATTCAGCTGAAGTCGGATCTGTTCATCCCAGCATTATTAAGTATGGTGAGTGTACTGACAGTCTATAATGTAGACTGTAGTAATGGTTATTTATTATGGTGAGTGTACTGACAGTCTATTTTTTCTTTCGTGACTGCATGAAGTGCCAGCGGGAGGTGTAACTCGCTAATTAATATTCATGGTTTTATTCGGTAAAGCCACGTAGATAGAAAATAAAATAATACAAATAAATGAAAAAATATTTTTTTTTTTTAAAATAAAGCAATAAACCCACGACGTTTCGATCGCAACACAAGTGGTCTTTATCTTATTGAATTTAATCTGTTATCTTTATTTTCTATCTACGTGACTTTACTGAAAGAACCAACAATACGTGCGTCAATGTGTCTATCGGTCAAAGACGCTAAGCGCGTGCCGCTGTTGACTCTCAATGTGTGGAGGGGAACACCTTCACCACGGGGAGAGAGAGAGACAGAGACACGGATAGCCTCGGCTATGTTGATTGATCCTCGATTCATTACTTGGTGGAGTGAGGAAGAATGAATGCTGAGCAGATGAAGGTGGCCAGGCATGGTTCTGGTCACGCCACCACCACCACCTGTTTACTCATGTGACAGTGTGTGACAGTGTCAAGTTTGTGTTTGTAGTATAGTCTATCAACTCTGTTGAACACGGAGGTTATATCAAAACAATAGTTTATTTTTGTTTTCCTCTGGAACTCTTTATAAGAATGGAGTCAGGAAGTGAACACAGCACACACATTCAGCTGAAGTCGGATCTGTTCATCCCAGCATTATTAAGTATGGTGAGTGTACTGACAGTCTATAATGTAGACTGTAGTAATGGTTATTAAGCTGAGTGAGTGTACTGACAGTCTATAATGTAGACTGTAGTAATGCTTATTAAGCTGAGTGAGTGTACTGACAGTCTATAATGTAGACTGTAGCCTGGTTATTAAGTATGGTGAGTGTACTGACAGTCTATAATGTAGACTGTAGTAATGGTTATTAAGTATGGTGAGTGTACTGACAGTCTATTTTTTCTTTCGTGACTGCATGAAGTGCCAGCGGGAGGTGTAACTCGCTAATTAATATTCATGGTTTTATTCGGTAAAGCCACGTAGATAGAAAATAAAATAATACAAATAAATTAAAAAATATTTTTTTTTTAAAAAAAATAAAGCAATAAACCCACGACGTTTCGATCGCAACACAAGTGGTCTTTATCTTATTGAATTTAATCTGTTATTTTTATTTTCTATCTACGTGACTTTACTGAAAGAACCAACAATACGTGCGTCAATGTATGTGTCTATCGGTCAAAGACGCTAAGCGCGTGCCGCTGTTGACTCTCAATGTGTGGAGGGGAACACCTTCACCACGGGGAGAGAGAGAGACAGAGACACGGATAGCCTCGGCTATGTTGATTGATCCTCGATTCATTACTTGGTGGAGTGAGGAAGAATGAATGCTGAGCAGATGAAGGTGGCCAGGCATGGTTCTGGTCACGCCACCACCACCACCTGTTTACTCATGTGACAGTGTGTGACAGTGTCAAGTTTGTGTTTGTAGTATAGTCTATCAACTCTGTTGAACACGGAGGTTATATCAAAACAATAGTTTATTTTTGTTTTCCTCTGGAACTCTTTATAAGAATGGAAACAGGAGGTGAACACAGCACACACATTCAGCTGAAGTCGGATCTGTTCATCCCAGCATTATTAAGTATGGTGAGTGTACTGACAGTCTATAATGTAGACTGTAGTAATGGTTATTTATTATGGTGAGTGTACTGACAGTCTATTTTTTCTTTCGTGACTGCATGAAGTGCCAGCGGGAGGTGTAACTCGCTAATTAATATTCATGGTTTTATTCGGTAAAGCCACGTAGATAGAAAATAAAATAATACAAATAAATTAAAAAATATTTTTTTTTTAAAAAAATAAAGCAATAAACCCACGACGTTTCGATCGCAACACAAGTGGTCTTTATCTTATTGAATTTAATCTGTTATCTTTATTTTCTATCTACGTGACTTTACTGAAAGAACCAACAATACGTGCGTCAATGTATCTATCGGTCAAAGACGCTAAGCGCGTGCCGCTGTTGACTCTCAATGTGTGGAGGGGAACACCTTCACCACGGGGAGAGAGAGAGACAGAGACACGGATAGCCTCGGCTATGTTGATTGATCCTCGATTCATTACTTGGTGGAGTGAGGAAGAATTAATGCTGAGCAGATGAAGGTGGCCAGGCATGGTTCTGGTCACACCACCACCACCTGTTTACTCATGTGACAGTGTGTGACAGTGTCAAGTTTGTGTTTGTAGTATAGTCTATCAACTCTGTTGAACACGGAGGTTATATCAAAACAATAGTTTATTTTTGTTTTCCTCTGGAACTCTTTGTAAGAATGGAGTCAGGAAGTGAACACAGCACACACATTCAGCTGAAGTCGGATCTGTTCATCCCAGCATTATTAAGTATGGTGAGTGTACTGACAGTCTATAATGTAGACTGTAGTAATGGTTATTTATTATGGTGAGTGTACTGACAGTCTATAATGTAGACTGTAGTAATGGTTATTAAGTATGGTGAGTGTACTGACAGTCTATAATGTAGACTGTAGTAATGGTTATTAACCTGAGTGAGTGTACTGACAGTCTATAATGTAGACTGTAGTAATGGTTATTTATTATGGTGAGTGTACTGACAGTCTATTTTTTCTTTCGTGACTGCATGAAGTGCCAGCGGGAGGTGTAACTCGCTAATTAATATTCATGGTTTTATTCGGTAAAGCCACGTAGATAGAAAATAAAATAATACAAATAAATTAAAAAAATATTTTTTTTTTTTTAAAATAAAGCAATAAACCCACGACGTTTTGATCGCAACACAAGTGGTCTTTATCTTATTAAATTTAATCTGTTATCTTTATTTTCTATCTACGTGACTTTACTGAAAGAACCAACAATACGTGCGTCAATGTGTCTATCGGTCAAAGACGCTAAGCGCGTGCCGCTGTTGACTCTCAATGTGTGGAGGGGAACACCTTCAGCACGGGGAGAGAGAGAGACAGAGACACGGATAGCCTCGGCTATGTTGATTGATCCTCGATTCATTACTTGGTGGAGTGAGGAAGAATGAATGCTGAGCAGATGAAGGTGGCCAGGCATGGTTCTGGTCACGCCACCACCACCACCTGTTTACTCATGTGACAGTGTGTGACAGTGTCAAGTTTGTGTTTGTAGTATAGTCTATCAACTCTGTTGAACACGGAGGTTATATCAAAACAATAGTTTATTTTTGTTTTCCTCTGGAACTCTTTATAAGAATGGAGTCAGGAGGTGAACACAGCACACACATTCAGCTGAAGTCGGATCTGTTCATCCCAGCATTATTAAGTATGGTGAGTGTACTGACAGTCTATAATGTAGACTGTAGTAATGGTTATTAAGTATGGTGAGTGTACTGACAGTCTATAATGTAGACTGTAGTAATGGTTATTTATTATGGTGAGTGTACTGACAGTCTATTTTTTCTTTCGTGACTGCATGAAGTGCCAGCGGGAGGTGTAACTCGCTAATTAATATTCATGGTTTTATTCGGTAAAGCCACGTAGATAGAAAATAAAATAATACAAATAAATTACAAAAAATATTTTTTTTTTTTAAAAATAAAGCAATAAACCCACGACGTTTCGATCGCAACACAAGTGGTCTTTATCTTATTGAATTTAATCTGTTATCTTTATTTTCTATCTACGTGACTTTTCTGAAAGAACCAACAATACGTGCGTCAATGTGTCTATCGGTCAAAGACGCTAAGCGCGTGCCGCTGTTGACTCTCAATGTGTGGAGGGGAACACCTTCACCACGGGAGAGAGAGAGAGACAGAGACACGGATAGCCTCGGCTATGTTGATTGATCCTCGATTCATTACTTGGTGGAGTGAGGAAGAATTAATGCTGAGCAGATGAAGGTGGCCAGGCATGGTTCTGGTCACACCACCACCACCACCTGTTTACTCATGTGACAGTGTGTGACAGTGTCAAGTTTGTGTTTGTAGTATAGTCTATCAACTCTGTTGAACACGGAGGTTATATCAAAACAATAGTTTATTTTTGTTTTCCTCTGGAACTCTTTATAAGAATGGAGTCAGGAGGTGAACACAGCACACACATTCAGCTGAAGTCGGATCTGTTCATCCCAGCATTATTAAGTATGGTGAGTTTACTGACAGTCTATAATGTAGACTGTTGTAATGGTTATTAAGTATGGTGAGTGTACTGACAGTCTATAATGTAGACTGTAGTAATGGTTATTAAGCTGAGTTAGTGTACTGACAGTCTATAATGTAGACTGTAGCCTGGTTATTAAGTATGGTGAGTGTACTGACAGTCTATAATGTAGACTGTAGTAATGGTTATTAAGTATGGTGAGTGTACTGACAGTCTATAATGTAGACTGTAGTAATGGTTATTAAGTATGGTGAGTGTACTGACAGTCTATAATGTAGACTGTTGTAATGGTTATTAAGTATGGTGAGTGTACTGACAGTCTATAATGTAGACTGTTGTAATGGTTATTAAGTATGGTGAGTTTACTGACAGTCTATAATGTAGACTGTTGTAATGGTTATTAAGTATGGTGAGTGTACTGACAGTCTATAATGTAGACTGTAGCCTGGTTATTAAGTATGGTGAGTGTACTGACAGTCTATAATGTAGACTGTAGCAATGGTTATTAAGTATGGTGAGTGTACTGACAGTCTATAATGTAGACTGTAGCAATGGTTATTAAGTATGGTGAGTGTACTGACAGTCAATAATGTAGACTAGTAATGGTTATTAAGCTGATTGAGTTTACTGACAGTCTATAATGTAGACTAGTAATGGTTATTAAGAATGGTGAGTTTACTGACAGTCTATAATGTAGACTAGTAATGGTTATTAAGAATGGTGAGTTTACTGACAGTCTATAATGTAGACTAGTAATGGTTATTAAGTATGGTGAGTGTACTGACAGTCTATAATGTAGACTGTAGTAATGGTTATTAAGTATGGTGAGTGTATTGACAGTCTATAATGTATACTGTAGTAATGGTTATTAAGTATGGTGAGTGTACTGACAGTCTATAATGTAGACTGTAGCAATGGTTATTAAGTATGGTGAGTGTACTGACAGTCTATAATGTAGACTGTAGCCTGGTTATTAAGTATGGTGAGTGTACTGACAGTCTATAATGTAGACTGTAGTAATGGTTATTAAGCTGAGTGAGTGTACTGACAGTCTATAATGTAGACTGTAGTAATGGTTATTAAGCTGAGTGAGTGTACTGACAGTCTATAATGTAGACTGTAGTAATGGTTATTAAGTATGGTGAGTGTACTGACAGTCTATAATGTAGACTGTAGTAATCGTTATTAAGTATGGTGAGTGTACTGACAGTCTATAATGTAGACTGTAGTAATCGTTATTAAGTATGGTGAGTGTACTGACAGTCTATAATGTAGACTGTAGCCTGGTTATTAAGTATGGTGAGTGTACTGACAGTCTATAATGTAGACTAGTAATGGTTATTAAGCTGAATGAGTGTACTGACAGTCTATAATGTAGACTGTAGTAATGGTTATTAAGTATGGTGAGTGTACTGGCAGTCTATAATGTAGACTGTAGCCTGGTTATTAAGTATGGTGAGTGTACTGACAGTCTATAATGTAGACTGTAGTAATGGTTATTAACCTGAGTGAGTGTACTGACAGTCTATAATGTAGACTGTAGCCTGGTTATTCAGCTGGGTGAGTGTACTGACAGTCTATAATGTAGACTGTAGTAATGGTTATTAAGCTGAGTGAGTGTACTGACAGTCTATAATGTAGACTGTAGTAATGGTTATTAAGCTGAATGAGTGTACTGACAGTCTATAATGTAGACTGTAGCCTGGTTATTAAGTATGGTGAGTGTACTGACAGTCTATAATGTAGACTGTAGTAATGGTTATTAACCTGAGTGAGTGTACTGACAGTCTATAATGTAGACTGTAGTAATGGTTATTCAGCTGGGTGAGTGTACTGACAGTCTATAATGTAGACTGTAGTAATGGTTATTAAGTATGGTGAGTGTACTGGCAGTCTATAATGTAGACTGTAGCCTGGTTATTAAGTATGGTGAGTGTACTGACAGTCTATAATGTAGACTGTAGCCTGGTTATTAAGTATGGTGAGTGTACTGACAGTCTATAATGTAGACTGTAGTAATGGTTATTAAGCTGAGTGAGTGTACTGACAGTCTATAATGTAGACTGTAGTAATGGTTATTAAGCTGAGTGAGTGTACTGACAGTCTATAATGTAGACTGTAGCAATGGTTATTAATTATGGTGAGTGTACTGACAGTCTATAATGTAGACTGTAGTAATGGTTATTAATCTGAGTGAGTTTACTGACAGTCTATAATGTAGACTGTAGTAATGGTTATTAAGTATGGTGAGTGTACTGACAGTCTATAATGTAGACTGTAGCCTGGTTATTAAGTATGGTGAGTGTACTGACAGTCTATAATGTAGACTGTAGCAATGGTTATTAAGTATGGTGAGTGTACTGACAGTCTATAATGTAGACTGTAGCAATGGTTATTAAGTATGGTGAGTGTACTGACAGTCAATAATGTAGACTAGTAATGGTTATTAAGCTGATTGAGTTTACTGACAGTCTATAATGTAGACTGTAGTAATGGTTATTAAGTATGGTGAGTTTACTGACAGTCTATAATGTAGACTGTAGTAATGGTTATTAAGTATGGTGAGTGTACTGACAGTCTATAATGTAGACTGTAGCAATGGTTATTAAGTATGGTGAGTTTACTGACAGTCTATAATGTAGACTAGTAATGGTTATTAAGAATGGTGAGTTTACTGACAGTCTATAATATAGACTAGTAATGGTTATTAAGAATGGTGAGTTTACTGACAGTCTATAATGTAGACTGTAGTAATGGTTATTAAGTATGGTGGGTGTACTGACAGTCTATAATGTAGACTGTAGTAATGGTTATTAAGTATGGTGAGTGTACTGACAGTCTATAATGTAGACTGTAGTAATGGTTATTAAGTATGGTGAGTGTACTGACAGTCTATAATGTAGACTGTAGCAATGGTTATTAAGTATGGTGAGTTTACTGACAGTCTATAATGTAGACTAGTAATGGTTATTAAGTATGGTGAGTTTACTGACAGTCTATAATGTAGACTAGTAATGGTTATTAAGAATGGTGAGTTTACTGACAGTCTATAATGTAGACTAGTAATGGTTATTAAGTATGGTGAGTGTACTGACAGTCTATAATGTAGACTGTTGTAATGGTTATTAAGTATGGTGAGTTTACTGACAGTCTATAATGTAGACTGTTGTAATGGTTATTAAGTATGGTGAGTGTACTGACAGTCTATAATGTAGACTGTAGCAATGGTTATTAAGTATGGTGAGTGTACTGACAGTCTATAATGTAGACTGTAGTAATGGTTATTAAGTATGGTGAGTGTACTGACAGTCTATAATGTAGACTGTAGTAATGGTTATTAAGTATGGTGAGTGTACTGACAGTCTATAATGTAGACTGTAGTAGTGGTTATTAAGTATGGTGAGTTTACTGACAGTCTATAATGTAGACTGTAGTAATGGTTATTAAGTATGGTGAGTGTACTGACAGTCTATAATGTAGACTGTAGTAATGGTTATTAAGTATGGTGAGTGTACTGACAGTCATTAATGTAGACTGTAGCAATGGTTATTAAGTATGGTGAGTGTATTGACAGTCTATAATGTAGACTGTAGTAATGGTTATTAAGTATGGTGGGTGTACTGACAGTCTATAATGTAGACTGTAGTAATGGTTATTAAGTATGGTGAGTGTACTGACAGTCTATAATGTAGACTGTAGCAATGGTTATTAAGTATGGTGAGTGTACTGACAGTCTATAATGTAGACTGTAGCCTGGTTGTTAAGTATGGTGAGTTTACTGACAGTCTATAATGTAGACTGTAGCAATGGTTATTAAGTATGGTGAGTGTACTGACAGTCTATAATGTAGACTGTAGTAATGGTTATTAAGTATGGTGAGTGTACTGACAGTCTATAATGTAGAATGTAGCAATGGTTATTAAGTATGGTGAGTTTACTGACAGTCTATAATGTAGACTGTAGTAATGGTTATTAAGTATGGTGAGTGTACTGACAGTCTATAATGTAGACTGTAGTAATGGTTATTAAGTATGGTGAGTGTACTGACAGTCTATAATGTAGAATGTAGCAATGGTTATTAAGTATGGTGAGTTTACTGACAGTCTATAATGTAGACTGTAGTAATGGTTATTAAGTATGGTGAGTGTACTGACAGTCTATAATGTAGACTGTAGTAATGGTTATTAAGTATGGTGAGTGTACTGACAGTCTATAATGTAGACTGTAGCAATGGTTATTAAGTATGGTGAGTGTACTGACAGTCTATAATGTAGACTGTAGTAATGGTTATTAAGTATGGTGAGTTTACTGACAGTCTATAATGTAGACTGTAGTAATGGTTATTAAGTATGGTGAGTGTACTGACAGTCTATAATGTAGACTGTAGTAATGGTTATTAAGTATGGTGAGTGTACTGACAGTCTATAATGTAGACTGTAGCAATGGTTATTAAGTATGGTGAGTGTACTGACAGTCTATAATGTATACTGTAGTAATGGTTATTAAGTATGGTGAGTTTACTGACAGTCTATAATGTAGACTGTTGTAATGGTTATTAAGTATGGTGAGTGTACTGACAGTCTATAATGTAGACTGTAGTAATGGTTATTAAGTATGGTGAGTGTACTGACAGTCTATAATGTAGACTGTAGCCTGGTTGTTAAGTATGGTGAGTTTACTGACAGTCTATAATGTAGACTGTAACAATGGTTATTTAGTATGGTGAGTGTACTGACAGTCTATAATGTAGACTGTAGTAATGGTTATTAAGTATGGTGAGTGTACTGACAGTCTATAATGTAGACTGTAACCTGGTTGTTAAGTATGGTGAGTTTACTGACAGTCTATAATGTAGACTAGCAATGGTTATTAAGTATGGTGAGTGTACTGACAGTCTATAATGTAGACTGTAGCAATGGTTATTAAGTATGGTGAGTGTACTGACAGTCTATAATGTAGACTGTAGCAATGGTTATTAAGTATGGTGAGTGTACTGACAGTCTATAATGTAGACTGTAGTAATGGTTATTAAGTATGTTGAGTGTACTGACAGTCTATAATGTAGACTGTAGTAATGGTTATTAAGTATGGTGAGTGTACTGACAGTCTATAATGTAGACTGTAACAATGGTTATTAGGTATGGTGAGTGTACTGACAGTCTATAATGTAGACTGTAGTAATGGTTATTAATCTGAGTGAGTTTACTGACAGTCTATAATGTAGACTGTAGTAATGGTTATTAAGTATGGTGAGTTTACTGACAGTCTATAATGTAGACTGTTGTAATGCTTATTAAGTATGGTGAGTGTACTGACAGTCTATAATGTAGACTGTAGCCTGGTTATTAAGTATGGTGAGTGTACTGACAGTCTATAATGTAGACTGTAGCAATGGTTATTAAGTATGGTGAGTGTACTGACAGTCTATGATGTAGACTGTAGCAATGGTTATTAAGTATGGTGAGTGTACTGACAGTCTATAATGTAGACTGTAGTAATGGTTATTAAGTATGGTGAGTGTACTGACAGTCTATAATGTAGACTGTAGTAATGGTTATTAAGTATGGTGAGTGTACTGACAGTCTATAATGTAGACTGTAGTAATGGTTATTAAGTTTGGTGAGTGTACTGACAGTCTATAATGTAGACTGTAGTAATGGTTATTAAGTATGGTGAGTGTACTGACAGTCTATAATGTAGATTGTAGTAATGGTTATTAAGTATGGTGAGTGTACTGACAGTCTATAATGTAGACTGTAGTAATGGTTATTAAGTATGGTGAGTGTACTGGCAGTCTGTATTGTAGACTGTAGCCTGGTTATTAAGTATGGTGAGTGTACTGACAGTCTATAATGTAGACTGTTGTAATGGTTATTAAGTATGGTGAGTGTACTGACAGTCTATAATGTAGACTGTAGTAGTGGTTATTAAGTATGGTGAGTTTACTGACAGTCTATAATGTAGACTGTAGTAATGGTTATTAAGTATGGTGAGTGTACTGACAGTCTATAATGTAGACTGTGGTAATGGTTATTAAGTATGGTGAGTGTACTGACAGTCTATAATGTAGACTGTAGTAATGGTTATTAACCTGAGTGAGTGTACTGACAGTCTATAATGTAGACTAGTAATGGTTATTAAGTATGGTGAGTGTACTGACAGTCTATAATGTAGACTGTAGCCTGGTTATTAAGTATGGTGAGTGTACTGACAGTCTATAATGTAGACTGTAGTAATGGTTATTAAGCTGAATGAGTGTACTGACAGTCTAGAATGTAGACTGTAGTAATGGTTATTAAGTATGGTGAGTGTACTGGCAGTCTATAATGTAGACTGTAGCCTGGTTATTAAGTATGGTGAGTGTACTGGCAGTCTGTAATGTAGACTGTAGCCTGGTTATTAAGTATGGTGAGTGTACTGACAGTCTATAACGTAGACTGTAGTAATGGTTATTAAGTATGGTGAGTGTACTGACAGTCTATAATGTAGACTGTAGCCTGGTTATTAAGTATGGTGAGTGTACTGACAGTCTATAATGTAGACTGTAGTAATGGTTATTAAGTATGGTGAGTGTACTGACAGTCTATAATGTAGACTGTAGTAATGGTTATTAAGTATGGTGAGTGTACTGACAGTCTATAATGTAGACTGTAGCAATGGTTATTAAGTATGGTGAGTGTACTGACAGTCTATAATGTAGACTGTAGTAATGGTTATTAAGTATGGTGAGTGTACTGACAGTCTATAATGTAGACTGTAGCAATGGTTATTAAGTATGGTGAGTGTACTGACAGTCTATAATGTAGACTGTAGTAATGGTTATTAAGTATGGTGAGTGTACTGACAGTCTATAATGTAGACTGTAGTAGTGGTTATTAAGTATGGTGAGTTTACTGACAGTCTATAATGTAGACTGTAGTAATGGTTATTAAGTATGGTGAGTGTACTGACAGTCTATAATGTAGACTGTAGCAATGGTTATTAAGTATGGTGAGTGTACTGACAGTCTATAATGTAGACTGTAGTAATGGTTAAGTATGGTGAGTGTACTGACAGTCTATAATGTAGACTGTAGTAATGGTTATTAAGTATGGTGAGTGTACTGACAGTCTATAATGTAGACTGTAGCAATGGTGATTAAGTATGGTGAGTTTACTGACAGTCTATAATGTAGACTGTAGTAATGGTTATTAAGTATGGTGAGTGTACTGACAGTCTATAATGTAGACTGTAGTAATGGTTATTAAGTATGGTGAGTGTACTGACAGTCCATAATGTAGACTGTAGTAATGGTTATTAAGTATGGTGAGTGTACTGACAGTCTATAATGTAGACTGTAGCAATGGTTATTAAGTATGGTGAGTGTACTGACAGTCTATAATGTAGACTGTAGTAATGGTTATTAAGTATGGTGAGTTTACTGACAGTCTATAATGTAGACTGTTGTAATGGTTATTAAGTATGGTGAGTGTACTGACAGTCTATAATGAAGACTCTAGCAATGGTTATTAAGTATGGTGAGTGTACTGACAGTCTATAATGTAGACTGTAGTAATGGTTATTAAGTATGGTGAGTGTACTGACAGTCTATAATGTAGACTGTAGTAATGGTTATTAAGTATGGTGAGTTTACTGACAGTCTATAATGTAGACTGTAGTAATGGTTATTAAGTATGGTGAGTGTACTGACAGTCTATAATGTAGACTGTGGTAATGGTTATTAAGTATGGTGAGTGTACTGACAGTCTATAATGAAGACTCTAGCAATGGTTATTAAGTATGGTGAGTGTACTGACAGTCTATAATGTAGACTGTAGTAATGGTTATTAAGTATGGTGAGTTTACTGACAGTCTATAATGTAGACTGTAGTAATGGTTATTAAGTATGGTGAGTGTACTGACAGTCTATAATGTAGACTGTAGCCTGGTTGTTAAGTATGGTGAGTTTACTGACAGTCTATAATGTAGACTGTAGCAATGGTTATTAAGTATGGTGAGTGTACTGACAGTCTATAATGTAGACTGTTGTAATGGTTATTAAGTATGGTGAGTGTACTGACAGTCTATAATGTAGACTGTAGTAATGGTTATTAAGTATGGTGAGTTTACTGACAGTCTATAATGTAGACTGTAGCAATGGTTATTAAGTATGGTGAGTGTACTGACAGTCTATAATGTAGACTGTAGTAATGGTTATTAAGTATGGTGAGTGTACTGACAGTCTATAATGTAGACTGTAGTAATGGTTATTAAGTATGGTGAGTGTACTGACAGTCTATAATGTAGACTGTAGTAATGGTTATTAAGTATGGTGAGTGTACTGACAGTCTATAATGTAGACTGTAGTAATGGTTATTAAGTATGGTGAGTGTACTGACAGTCTATAATGTAGACTGTAGCCTGGTTGTTAAGTATGGTGAGTTTACTGACAGTCTATAATGTAGACTGTAGTAATGGTTATTAAGTATGGTGAGTGTACTGACAGTCTATAATGTAGACTGTAGTAATGGTTATTAAGTATGGTGAGTGTACGGACAGTCTATAATGTAGACTGTAGTAATGGTTATTAAGTATGGTGAGTTTACTGACAGTCTATAATGTAGACTGTAGCAATGGTTATTAAGTATGGTGAGTGTACTGACAGTCTATAATGTAGACTGTAGTAATGGTTATTAAGTATGGTGAGTGTACTGACAGTCTATAATGTAGACTGTAGTAATGGTTATTAAGCTGAGTGAGTGTACTGACAGTCTATAATGTAGACTGTAGCAATGGTTATTAAGTATGGTGAGTGTACTGACAGTCTATAATGTAGACTGTAGCAATGGTTATTAAGTATGGTGAGTGTACTGACAGTCTATAATGTAGACTGTAGTAATGGTTATTAAGTATGGTGAGTGTACTGACAGTCTATAATGTAGACTGTAGTAATGGTTATTAAGTATGGTGAGTGTACTGACAGTCTATAATGTAGACTGTAGCAATGGTTATTAAGTATGGTGAGTGTACTGACAGTCTATAATGTAGACTGTTGTAATGGTTATTAAGTATGGTGAGTGTACTGACAGTCTATAATGTAGACTGTAGCAATGGTTTTAAGTATGGTGAGTGTACTGACAGTCTATAATGTAGACTGTAGCAATGGTTATTAAGTATGGTGAGTGTACTGACAGTCTATAATGTAGACTGTAGTAATGGTTATTAAGTATGGTGAGTGTACTGACAGTCTATAATGTAGACTGTTGTAATGGTTATTAAGAATGGTGAGTGTACTGACAGTCTATAATGTAGACTGTAGAAATGGTTATTAAGTATGGTGAGTGTACTGACAGTCTACAATGTAGACTGTAGTAATGGTTATTAAGTATGGTGAGTTTACTGACAGTCTATAATGTAGACTGTAGCAATGGTTATTAAGTATGCTGAGTGTACTGACAGTCTATAATGTAGACTGTAGCAATGGTTATTAAGTATGGTGAGTGTACTGACAGTCTATAATGTAGACTGTAGTAATGGTTATTAAGTATGGTGAGTGTACTGACAGTCTATAATGTAGACTGTAGCAATGGTTATTAAGTATGGTGAGTGTACTGACAGTCAATAATGTAGACTAGTAATGGTTATTAAGCTGATTGAGTTTACTGACAGTCTATAATGTAGACTGTAGTAATGGTTATTAAGTATGGTGAGTTTACTGACAGTCTATAATGTAGACTGTAGTAATGGTTATTAAGTATGGTGAGTGTACTGACAGTCTATAATGTAGACTGTAGCAATGGTTATTAAGTATGGTGAGTTTACTGACAGTCTATAATGTAGACTAGTAATGGTTATTAAGAATGGTGAGTTTACTGACAGTCTATAATATAGACTAGTAATGGTTATTAAGAATGGTGAGTTTACTGACAGTCTATAATGTAGACTGTAGTAATGGTTATTAAGTATGGTGAGTGTACTGACAGTCTATAATGTAGACTGTAGTAATGGTTATTAAGTATGGTGAGTGTACTGACAGTCTATAATGTAGACTGTAGCAATGGTTATTAAGTATGGTGAGTTTACTGACAGTCTATAATGTAGACTAGTAATGGTTATTAAGTATGGTGAGTGTACTGACAGTCTATAATGTAGACTGTAGTAATGGTTATTAAGTATGGTGAGTGTACTGACAGTCTATAATGTAGACTGTAGTAATGGTTATTAAGTATGGTGAGTGTACTGACAGTCTATAATGTAGACTGTTGTAATGGTTATTAAGTATGGTGAGTGTACTGACAGTCTATAATGTAGACTGTAGCAATGGTTATTAAGTATGGTGAGTGTACTGACAGTCTATAATGTAGACTGTAGTAATGGTTATTAAGTATGGTGAGTGTACTGACAGTCTATAATGTAGACTGTAGTAATGGTTATTAAGTATGGTGAGTGTACTGACAGTCTATAATGTAGACTGTAGTAATGGTTATAAAGTATGGTGCGTTTACTGACAGTCTATAATGTAGACTGTAGCAATGGTTATTAAGTATGGTGAGTGTACTGACAGTCTATAATGTAGACTGTAGTAATGGTTATTAAGTATGGTGAGTGTACTGACAGTCTATAATGTAGACTGTAGCCTGGTTATTAAGTATGGTGAGTGTACTGACAGTCTATAATGTAGACTGTAGTAATGGTTATTAAGCTGAGTGAGTGTACTGACAGTCTATAATGTAGACTGTAGTAATGGTTATTAAGTATGGTGAGTGTACTGACAGTCTATAATGTAGACTGTAGTAATGGTTATTAAGCTGAGTGAGTGTACTGACAGTCTATAATGTAGACTGTAGCCTGGTTATTAAGTATGGTGAGTGTACTGACAGTCTATAATGTAGACTGTAGTAATGGTTATTAAGCTGAGTGAGTGTACTGACAGTCTATAATGTAGACTGTAGTAATGGTTATTAAGCTGAGTGAGTGTACTGACAGTCTATAATGTAGACTGTAATAATGGTTATTAAGTATGGTGAGTGTACTGACAGTCTATAATGTAGACTGTAGTAGTGGTTATTAAGTATGGTGAGTGTACTGACAGTCTATAATGTAGACTGTAGTAATGGTTATTAAGTATGGTGAGTGTACTGACAGTCTATAATGTAGACTGTAGTAATGGTTATTAAGTATGGTGAGTTTACTGACAGTCTATAATGTAGACTGTAGTAATGGTTATTAAGTATGGTGAGTTTACTGACAGTCTATAATGTAGACTGTAGCGATGGTTATTAAGTATGGTGAGTGTACTGACAGTCTATAATGTAGACTGTAGCCTGGTTGTTAAGTATGGTGAGTTTACTGACAGTCTATAATGTAGACTGTAACCTGGTTGTTAAGTATGGTGAGTTTACTGACAGTCTATAATGTAGACTAGCAATGGTTATTAAGTATGGTGAGTGTACTGACAGTCTATAATGTAGACTGTAGCAATGGTTATTAAGTATGGTGAGTGTACTGACAGTCTATAATGTAGACTGTAGTAATGGTTATTAAGTATGGTGAGTGTACTGACAGTCTATAATGTAGACTGTAGTAATGGTTATTAAGTATGGTGAGTGTACTGACAGTCTATAATGTAGACTGTAGTAATGGTTATTAAGTATGGTGAGTGTACTGACAGTCTATAATGTAGACTGTAGTAATGGTTATTAAGTATGGTGAGTGTACTGACAGTCTATAATGTAGACTGTAGTAATGGTTATTAAGTATGGTGAGTGTACTGGCAGTCTATAATGTAGACTGTAGCCTGGTTATTAAGTATGGTGAGTGTACTGACAGTCTATAATGTAGACTGTAGCCTGGTTATTAAGTATGGTGAGTGTACTGACAGTCTATAATGTAGACTGTAGCAATGGTTATTAAGTATGGTGAGTGTACTGACAGTCTATAATGTAGACTGTAGTAATGGTTATTAAGTATGGTGAGTGTACTGACAGTCTATAATGTAGACTGTAGTAATGGTTATTAAGTATGGTGAGTGTACTGACAGTCTATAATGTAGACTGTAGTAATGGTTATTAAGTATGGTGAGTGTACTGACAGTCTATAATGTAGACTGTAGTAATGGTTTTAAGTATGGTGAGTGTACTGACAGTCTATAATGTAGACTGTAGTAATGGTTATTAAGCTGAGTGAGTGTACTGACAGTCTATAATGTAGACTGTAGTAATGGTTATTAAGTATGGTGAGTGTACTGACAGTCTATAATGTAGACTGTAGCAATGGTTATTAAGTATGGTGAGTGTACTGACAGTCTATAATGTAGACTGTAGCAATGGTTATTAAGTATGGTGAGTGTACTGACAGTCTATAATGTAGACTGTAGCCTGGTTATTAAGTATGGTGAGTGTACTGACAGTCTATAATGTAGACTGTAGCCTGGTTGTTAAGTATGGTGAGTTTACTGACAGTCTATAATGTAGACTAGTAATGGTTATTAAGAATGGTGAGTGTACTGACAGTCTATAATGTAGACTAGTAATGGTTATTAAGTATGGTGAGTGTACTGACAGTCTATAATGTAGACTGTTGTAATGGTTATTAAGTATGGTGAGTGTACTGACAGTCTATAATGTAGACTGTTGTAATGGTTATTAAGTATGGTGAATTTACTGACAGTCTATAATGTAGACTGTTGTAATGGTTATTAAGTATGGTGAGTGTACTGACAGTCTATAATGTAGACTGTAGCAATGGTTATTAAGTATGGTGAGTGTACTGACAGTCTATAATGTAGACTGTAGTAATGGTTATTAAGTATGGTGAGTGTACTGTCAGTCTATAATGTAGACTGTAGTAATGGTTATTAAGTATGGTGAGTGTACTGACAGTCTATAATGTAGACTCTAGCAATGGTTATTAAGTATGGTGAGTGTACTGACAGTCTATAATGTAGACTGTAGCCTGGTTATTAAGTATGGTGAGTGTACTGACAGTCTATAATGTAGACTGTAGTAATGGTTATTAAGCTGAGTGAGTGTACTGACAGTCTATAATGTAGACTGTAGTAATGGTTATTAAGTATGGTGAGTGTACTGACAGTCTATAATGTAGACTGTAGTAATGGTTATTAAGTATGGTGAGTTTACTGACAGTCTATAATGTAGACTGTAGCAATGGTTATTAAGTATGGTGAGTGTACTGACAGTCTATAATGTAGACTGTAGCAATGGTTTTAAGTATGGTGAGTGTACTGACAGTCTATAATGTAGACTGTAGCCTGGTTATTAAGTATGGTGAGTGTACTGACAGTCTATAATGTAGACTGTAGTAATGGTTATTAAGTATGGTGAGTGTACTGACAGTCTATAATGTAGACTGTAGCAATGGTTTTAAGTATGGTGAGTGTACTGACAGTCTATAATGTAGACTGTAGCCTGGTTATTAAGTATGGTGAGTGTACTGACAGTCTATAATGTAGACTGTAGTAATGGTTATTAAGTATGGTGAGTGTACTGACAGTCTATAATGTAGACTGTGGTAATGGTTATTAAGTATGGTGAGTGTACTGACAGTCTATAATGTAGACTGTAGTAATGGTTATTAAGTATGGTGAGTGTACTGGCAGTCTATAATGTAGACTGTAGTAATGGTTATTTAGTATGGTGAGTTTACTGACAGTCTATAATGTAGACTGTAGCAATGGTTATTAAGTATGGTGAGTGTACTGACAGTCTATAATGTAGACTGTTGTAATGGTTATTAAGTATGGTGAGTGTACTGACAGTCTATAATGTAGACTGTTGTAATGGTTATTAAGTATGGTGAGTGTACTGACAGTCTATAATGTAGACTGTAGCAATGGTTATTAAGTATGGTGAGTTTACTGACAGTCTATAATGTAGACTCTAGCAATGGTTATTAAGTATGGTGAGTGTACTGACAGTCTATAATGTAGACTGTAGTAGTGGTTATTAAGTATGGTGAGTGTACTGACAGTCTATAATGTAGACTGTAGTAATGGTTATTAAGTATGGTGAGTGTACTGACAGTCTATAATATAGACTGTTGTAATGGTTATTAAGTATGGTGAGTGTACTGACAGTCTATAATGTAGACTGTAGTAATGGTTATTAAGTATGGTGAGTGTACTGTAGACTGTAGCAATGGTTATTAAGTATGGTGAGTGTACTGACAGTCTATAATGTAGACTGTAGTAATGGTTATTAAGTATGGTGAGTGTACTGACAGTCTATAATGTAGACTGTAGCAATGGTTATTAAGTATGGTGAGTGTACTGACAGTCTATAATGTAGACTGTAGTAATGGTTATTAAGTATGGTGAGTGTACTGACAGTCTATAATGTAGACTGTAGTAATGGTTATTAAGTATGGTGAGTGTACTGACAGTCTATAATGTAGACTGTAGTAATGGTTATTAAGTATGGTGAGTGTACTGACAGTCTATAATGTAGACTGTAGTAATGGTTATTAAGTATGGTGAGTGTACTGACAGTCTATAATGTAGACTGTAGCAATGGTTATTAAGTATGGTGAGTGTACTGACAGTCTATAATGTAGACTGTTGTAATGGTTATTAAGTATGGTGAGTTTACTGACAGTCTATAATGTAGACTGTAGTAATGGTTATTAAGTATGGTGAGTGTACTGACAGTCTATAATGTAGACTGTAGCAATGGTTATTAAGTATGGTGAGTGTACTGACAGTCTATAATGTAGACTGTAGCCTGGTTGTTAAGTATGGTGAGTTTACTGACAGTCTATAATGTAGACTGTAGTAATGGTTATTAAGTATGGTGAGTGTACTGACAGTCTATAATGTAGACTGTAGCAATGGTTATTAAGTATGGTGAGTGTACTGACAGTCTATAATGTAGACTGTAGTAATGGTTATTAAGTATGGTGAGTGTACTGACAGTCTATAATGTAGACTGTAGTAATGGTTATTAAGTATGGTGAGTGTACTGACAGTCTATAATGTAGACTGTAGCAATGGTTATTAAGTATGGTGAGTTTACTGACAGTCTATAATGTAGACTGTAGTAATGGTTATTAAGTATGGTGAGTGTACTGACAGTCTATAATGTAGACTGTAGCCTGGTTATTAAGTATGGTGAGTGTACTGACAGTCTATAATGTAGACTCTAGCAATGGTTATTAAGTATGGTGAGTGTACTGACAGTCTATAATGTAGACTGTAGCAATGGTTATTAAGTATGGTGAGTTTACTGACAGTCTATAATGTAGACTGTAGTAATGGTTATTAAGTATGGTGAGTGTACTGACAGTCTATAATGTAGACTGTAGTAGTGGTTATTAAGTATGGTGAGTGTACTGACAGTCTATAATGTAGACTCTAGCAATGGTTATTAAGTATTGTGAGTGTACTGACAGTCTATAATGTAGACTGTTGTAATGGTTATTAAGTATGGTGAGTGTACTGACAGTCTATAATGTAGACTGTAGTAATGGTTATTAAGTATGGTGAGTGTACTGACAGTCTATAATGTAGACTGTAGCAATGGTTATTAAGTATGGTGAGTTTACTGACAGTCTATAATGTAGACTGTTGTAATGTTTATTAAGTATGGTGAGTGTACTGACAGTCTATAATGTAGACTGTTGTAATGGTTATTAAGTATGGTGAGTGTACTGACAGTCTATAATGTAGACTGTAGTAATGGTTATTAAGTATGGTGAGTGTACTGACAGTCTATAATGTAGACTGTAGCAATGGTTATTAAGTATGGTGAGTGTACTGACAGTCTATAATGTAGACTGTAGTAATGGTTATTAAGTATGGTGAGTGTACTGACAGTCTATAATGTAGACTGTAGCAATGGTTATTAAGTATGGTGAGTGTACTGACAGTCTATAATGTAGACTGTTGTAATGTTTATTAAGTATGGTGAGTGTACTGACAGTCTATAATGTAGACTGTTGTAATGGTTATTAAGTATGGTGAGTGTACTGACAGTCTATAATGTAGACTGTAGCAATGATTATTAAGTATGGTGAGTGTACTGACAGTCTATAATGTAGACTGTAGCAATGGTTATTAAGTATGGTGAGTTTACTGACAGTCTATAATGTAGACTGTAACAATGGTTATTAAGTATGGTGAGTGTACTGACAGTCTATAATGTAGACTGTAGCAATGGTTATTAAGTATGGTGAGTGTACTGACAGTCTATAATGTAGACTGTAGTAATGGTTATTAAGTATGGTGAGTGTACTGACAGTCTATAATGTAGAATGTAGCAATGGTTATTAAGTATGGTGAGTTTACTGACAGTCTATAATGTAGACTGTAGTAATGGTTATTAAGTATGGTGAGTGTACTGACAGTCTATAATGTAGACTGTAGTAATGGTTATTAAGTATGGTGAGTGTACTGACAGTCTATAATGTAGACTGTAGTAATGGTTATTAAGTATGGTGAGTGTACTGACAGTCTATAATGTAGACTGTAGTAATGGTTATTAAGTATGGTGAGTGTACTGACAGTCTATAATGTAGACTGTAGTAATGGTTATTAAGTATGGTGAGTTTACTGACAGACTATAATGTAGACTGTAGCAATGGTTATTAAGTATGGTGAGTGTACTGACAGTCTATAATGTAGACTGTAGCAATGGTTATTAAGTATGGTGAGTGTACTGACAGTCTATAATGTAGACTGTAGTAATGGTTATTAAGTATGGTGAGTGTACTGACAGTCTATAATGTAGACTGTTGTAATGGTTATTAAGTATGGTGAGTGTACTGGCAGTCTATAATGTAGACTGTAGCCTGGTTATTAAGTATGGTGAGTGTACTGACAGTCTATAATGTAGACTGTAGCCTGGTTATTAAGTATGGTGAGTGTACTGACAGTCTATAATGTAGACTGTAGTAATGGTTATTAAGTATGGTGAGTGTACTGACAGTCTATAATGTAGACTGTAGTAATGGTTATTAAGTATGGTGAGTGTACTGACAGTCTATAATGTAGACTGTAGTAATGGTTATTAAGTATGGTGAGTGTACTGACAGTCTATAATGTATACTGTAGTAATGGTTATTAAGTCTGGTGAGTGTACTGACAGTCTATAATGTAGACTGTAGTAATGGTTATTAAGTATGGTGAGTGTACTGACAGTCTATAATGTAGACTGTAGCCTGGTTATTAAGTATGGTGAGTTTACTGACAGTCTATAATGTAGACTGTAGTAATGGTTATTAAGTATGGTGAGTGTACTGACAGTCTATAATGTAGATTGTAGTAATGGTTATTAAGTATGGTGAGTGTACTGACAGTCTATAATGTAGACTGTAGTAATGGTTATTAAGTATGGTGAGTGTACTGACAGTCTATAATGTAGACTGTAGCCTGGTTATTAAGTATGGTGAGTTTACTGACAGTCTATAATGTAGACTGTAGCAATGGTTATTAAGTATGGTGAGTGTACTGACAGTCTATAATGTAGACTGTAGCAATGGTTATTAAGTATGGTGAGTGTACTGACAGTCTATAATGTATACTGTAGTAATGGTTATTAAGTATGGTGAGTTTACTGACAGTCTATAATGTAGACTGTAACAATGGTTATTTAGTATGGTGAGTGTACTGACAGTCTATAATGTAGACTGTAGTAATGGTTATTAAGTATGGTGAGTGTACTGACAGTCTATAATGTAGACTGTAGCAATGGTTATTAAGTATGGTGAGTGTACTGACAGTCTATAATGTAGACTGTAGCAATGGTTATTAAGTATGGTGAGTGTACTGACAGTCTATAATGTAGACTGTAGCCTGGTTATTAAGTATGGTGAGTGTACTGACAGTCTATAATGTAGACTGTAGTAATGGTAATTAAGTATGGTGAGTGTACTGACAGTCTATAATGTAGACTGTAGTAATGGTTATTAAGTATGGTGAGTGTACTGACAGTCTATAATGTAGACTGTAGCAATGGTTATTAAGTATGGTGAGTGTACTGACAGTCTATAATGTAGACTGTAGTAATGGTTATTAAGTATGGTGAGTGTACTGACAGTCTATAATGTAGACTGTAGTAATGGTTATTAAGTATGGTGAGTGTACTGACAGTCTATAATGTAGACTGTAGTAATGGTTATTAAGTATGGTGAGTGTACTGACAGTCTATAATGTAGACTGTAGTAATGGTTATTAAGTATGGTGAGTGTACTGACAGTCTATAATGTAGACTGTAGTAATGGTTATTAAGTATGGTGAGTTTACTGACAGTCTATAATGTAGACTGTAGTAATGGTTATTAAGTATGGTGAGTGTACTGACAGTCTATAATGTAGACTGTAGTAATGGTTATTAAGTATGGTGAGTGTACTGACAGTCTATAATGTAGACTGTAATAATGGTTATTTATTATGGTGAGTGTACTGACAGTCTATAATGTAGACTGTAGTAATGGTTATTAAGTATGGTGAGTGTACTGTCAGTCTATAATGTAGACTGTAGTAATGGTTATTAAGTATGGTGAGTGTACTGACAGTCTATAATGTAGACTCTAGCAATGGTTATTATGTATGGTGAGTGTACTGACAGTCTATAATGTAGACTGTAGTAATGGTTATTAAGCTGAGTGAGTTTACTGACAGTCTATAATGTAGACTGTAGTAATGGTTATTAAGTATGGTGAGTGTACTGACAGTCTATAATGTAGACTGTAGCCTGGTTATTAAGTATGGTGAGTGTACTGACAGTCTATAATGTAGACTGTAGTAATGGTTATTAAGTATGGTGAGTGTACTGGCAGTCTATAATGTAGACTGTAGCCTGGTTATTAAGTATGGTGAGTGTACTGACAGTCTATAATGTAGACTGTAGTAATGGTTATTAAGTATGGTGAGTGTACTGACAGTCTATAATGTAGACTGTAGTAATGGTTATTAAGTATGGTGAGTGTACTGACAGTCTATAATGTAGACTGTAGCAATGGTTATTAAGTATGGTGAATGTACTGACAGTCTATAATGTAGACTGTTGTAATGGTTATTAAGTATGGTGAGTGTACTGACAGTCTATAATGTAGACTGTAGTAATGGTTATTAAGTATGGTGAGTGTACTGACAGTCTATAATGTAGACTGTAGTAATGGTTATTAAGTATGGTGAGTGTACTGACAGTCTATAATGTAGACTGTTGTAATGGTTATTAAGTATGGTGAGTGTACTGACAGTCTATAATGTAGACTGTAGTAATGGTTATTAAGTATGGTGAGTGTACTGACAGTCTATAATGTAGACTGTAGCAATGGTTATTAAGTATGGTGAGTGTACTGACAGTCTATAATGTAGATTGTAGTAATGGTTATTAAGTATGGTGAGTGTACTGACAGTCTATAATGTAGACTGTAGTAATGGTTATTAAGTATGGTGAGTGTACTGACAGTCTATAATGTAGACTGTAGCAATGGTTATTAAGTATGGTGAGTGTACTGACAGTCTATAATGTAGACTGTAGTAATGGTTATTAAGTATGGTGAGTGTACTGACAGTCTATAATGTAGACTGTAGTAATGGTTATTAAGTATGGTGAGTTTACTGACAGTCTATAATGTAGACTGTAGCAATGGTTATTAAGTATGGTGAGTGTACTGACAGTCTATAATGTAGACTGTAGTAATGGTTATTAAGTATGGTGAATGCACTGACAGTCTATAATGTAGACTGTAGCCTGGTTATTAAGTATGGTGAGTGTACTGACAGTCTATAATGTAGACTGTAGCAATGGTTATTAAGTATGGTGAGTGTACTGACAGTCTATAATGTAGACTGTAGTTGTGGTTATTAAGTATGGTGAGTTTACTGACAGTCTATAATGTAGACTGTAGTAATGGTTATTAAGTATGGTGAGTGTACTGACAGTCTATAATGTAGACTGTAGTAATGGTTATTAAGTATGGTGAGTGTACTGACAGTCTATAATGTAGACTGTAGTAATGGTTATTAAGTATGGTGAGTGTACTGACAGTCTATAATGTAGACTGTAGTAATGGTTATTAAGTATGGTGAGTGTACTGACAGTCTATAATGTAGACTGTTGTAATGGTTATTAAGTATGGTGAGTGTACTGACAGTCTATAATGTAGACTGTAGTAATGGTTATTAAGTATGGTGAGTGTACTGACAGTCTATAATGTAGACTGTTGTAATGGTTATTAAGTATGGTGAGTGTACTGACAGTCTATAATGTATACTGTAGCAATGGTTATTAAGTATGGTGAGTGTACTGACAGTCTATAATGTAGACTGTAGTAATGGTTATTAAGTATGGTGAGTGTACTGACAGTCTATAATGTAGACTGTGGTAATGGTTATTAAGTATGTGAGTGTACTGACAGTCTATAATGTAGACTGTAGTAATGGTTATTAAGTATGGTGAGTGTACTGACAGTCTATAATGTAGACTGTAGTAATGGTTATTAAGTATGGTGAGTGTACTGACAGTCTATAATGTAGACTGTAGCAATGGTTATTAAGTATGGTGAGTGTACTGACAGTCTATAATGTAGACTCTAGCAATGGTTATTAAGTATGGTGAGTGTACTGACAGTCTATAATGTAGACTGTTGTAATGGTTATTAAGTATGGTGAGTGTACTGACAGTCTATAATGTAGACTGTAGTAATGGTTATTAAGTATGGTGAGTGTACTGACAGTCTATAATGTAGACTGTGGTAATGGTTATTAAGTCTGGTGAGTGTACTGACAGTCTATAATGTAGACTGTAGCAATGGTTATTAAGTATGTTGAGTGTACTGACAGTCTATAATGTAGACTGTAGTAATGGTTATTAAGTATGGTGAGTGTACTGACAGTCTATAATGTAGACTGTAGTACACTCACCCGCTCACTCATACACTCACCCACTCACTCACTCATACACTCACTCACCCACTCACTCACTTACTCACCTAATCACTCATACACTCACCCGCTCACTCATACACTCACCCACTCACTCTCTCATACACTCACTCACCCACTCACTCATACACTCACCCGCTCACTCATACACTCACCCACTCACTCACTCATACACTCACTCACCCACTCACTCACTTACTCACCTAATCACTCATACACTCACCCACTCACTCATACACTCACTCACTCATACACTCATACACTCACCCACTCATACACTCACTCATACACTCACACACTCATACACTCACTCACCCACTCACTCACTTACTCACCTAATCACTCATACACTCACCCACTCACTCATACACTCACCCACTCACTCACTCATACACTCACTCACCCACTCACTCACTTACTCACCTAATTCCTCATACACTCACCCGCTCACTCATACACTCACCCACTCACTCACTCATACACTCACCCACTCACTCACTCATACACTCACTCACCCACTCACTCACTTACTCACCTAATCACTCATACACTCACCCGCTCACTCATACACTCACCCACTCACTCACTCATACACTCACTCACCCACTCACTCACTTACTCACCTAATCACTCATACACTCACCCGCTCACTCATACACTCACCCACTCACTCACTCTCTCATACACTCACTCACCCACTCACTCACTTACTCACCTAATCACTCATACACTCACCCACTCACTCATACACTCACCCACTCACTCATACACTCACTCACTCATACACTCACCCACTCACTCACTCATACACTCACTCACCCACTCACTTACTCACCTAATCACTCATACACTCACCCACTCACTCATACACTCACCCACTCACTCACTCATACACTCACTCACTCATACACTCACTCACCCACTCACTCTCTCATACACTCACTCACCCACTCACTCACTTACTCACCTAATCACTCATACACTCACCCGCTCACTCATACACTCACCCACTCACTCACTCACTCATACACTCACTCACCCACTCACTCACTTACTCACCTAATCACTCACCCACTCACCTAATCACTCATACACTCACTCACCCACTCACTCACTCACTCATACACTCACTCACTCATACACTCACTCACCCACTCACTCTCTCATACACTCACTCACCCACTCACTCACTTACTCACCTAATCACTCATACACTCACCCACTCACTCATACACTCACCCACTCACTCACTCACTCATACACTCACTCACTCATACACTCACTCACCCACTCACTCTCTCATACACTCACTCACCCACTCACTCACTTACTCACCTAATCACTCATACACTCACTCATACACTCACACACTCACTCATACACTCACTCATACACTCACTCACTCATACACTCACTCACTTACTCACTTACTTACTCACCTAATCACTCATACACTCACCCACCCACTCACTCACTTACTCACCTAATCACTCATACACTCACTCACTCACTCATACACTCACCCACTCACTCATACACTCACTCACCCACTCACTCACTTACTCACCTAATCACTCATACACTCACCCACTCGCTCATACACTCACCCACTCACCTAATCACTCATACACTCACTCACCCACTCACTCACTCACTCATACACTCACTCATACACTCACTCATACACTCACTCATACACTCACACACTCACTCATACACTCACTCATACACTCACTCACTCATACACTCACTCACTTACTCATACACTTACTCACCTAATCACTCATACACTCACCCACTCACTCACTCACTTACTCACCTAATCACTCATACACTCACCCACTCACTCATACACTCACCCACTCACTCATACACTCACTCACTCACCCACTCACTCATACACTAACTCACTCATACACTCACTCAACCACTCACTCACTCACTCATACACTCACTCATACACTCACTCATACACTCACACACTCACTCATACACTCACCCACTCACTCACTCACTCATACACTCACTCACTCATACACTCACTCACCCACTCACTCACTCACCTAATCACTCATACACTCACCCACTCACTCATACACTCACTCACTCACTCATACACTCACTCACTCATACACTCACTCACACACTCACTCATACACTCACCCACTCACTCACTCACTCATACACTCACTCACTCATACACTCACTCATACACTCACTCTCTCATACACTCACCCACTCATAAACTCACTCATACACTCATACACTCACCCACTCATAGACTCACTCATACACTCACTCACCCACTCACTCACTTACTTACTCACCTAATCACTCATACACTCACCCACCCACTCACTCACTTACTCACCTAATCACTCATACACTCACCCACTCACTCATACACTCACCCACTCATACACTCACTCACCCACTCACTCACTCACTTACTCACCTAATCACTCATACACTCACCCACTCGCTCATACACTCACCCACTCACCTAATCACTCATACACTCACTCACTCATACACTCACTCATACACTCACTCACCCACTCACTCATACACTCACTCACCCACTCACTCACTTACTCACCTAATCACTCATACACTCACCCACTCACTCATACACTCACCCACTCACTCACTCACTCACCCACTCACTCACTCATACACTCACTCACCCACTCATACACTCACCCACTCACTCATACACTCACTCACCCACTCACTCACTCACTTACTCACCTAATCACTCATACACTCACCCACTCGCTCATACACTCACCCACTCACCTAATCACTCATACACTCACTCACCCACTCACTCACTCACTCATACACTCACTCATACACTCACTCATACACTCACTCATACACTCACACACTCACTCATACACTCACTCATACACTCACTCACTCATACACTCACTCACTTACTCATACACTTACTCACCTAATCACTCATACACTCACCCACTCACTCACTCACTTACTCACCTAATCACTCATACACTCACCCACTCACTCATACACTCACCCACTCACTCATACACTCACTCACTCACCCACTCACTCATACACTAACTCACTCATACACTCACTCAACCACTCACTCACTCACTCATACACTCACTCATACACTCACACACTCACTCATACACTCACCCACTCACTCACTCAGAGAGAGAGGTAGACACAGAAACAAAGGGGTAGACACAGACAGAGAGAGAGACAGAGAGAGACACAGATAGACACAGAGACACAGAGAGAGACAGAGAGAAAGACACAGAGAGAGACACAGAGAGAGACAGAGAGAAAGACACAGAGAAAGACAGAGACACACAGAGACAGAGAGTTAGACACAGAGACAGGGATAAAGACACAGAGAGAGACACAGAGAGAGACACAGAGAGAGAGACACAGAGAGAGACACAGAGAGAGACACAGAGAGACAGAGAGAGACACACAGATAGACACAGAGACAGAGAGAGACACACAGAGAGAGACACAGAGAGAGACACAGAGAGAGACACAGAGAGACAGAGAGAGACACACAGATAGACACAGAGACAGAGAGAGAAACACAGAGAGAGACACACAGAGAGAGACACAGAGAGAGAGGTAGACACAGAAACAAAGGGGTAGACACAGACAGAGAGAGACAGAGAGAGACACACAGATAGATACAGATAGACACAGAGAGAGACACAGAGAGAGACACAGAGAGAGACACAGAGAGAGAGACACAGAGAGAGACACACAGAGAGAGACACAGAGAGAGACACAGAGAGAGAGACACACAGAGAGACACAGAGAGAGACAGAGAGAGACACACAGATAGACACAGAGACAGAGAGAGACACACAGAGAGAGACACACAGAGAGAGACACAGAGAGAGAGGTAGACACAGAAACAAAGGGGTAGACATAGACAGAGAGAGACAGAGAGAGACACACAGATAGAACAGATAGACACAGAGACACAGAGAGAGACAGAGAGAAAGACACAGAGAGAGACACAGAGAGACAGAGAGAGACACAGAGAGAGAGACACAGAGAGAGACACAGAGAGAGAGACAGAGAGAGAGACACAGAGAGAGACACAGAGAGAGAGACACAGAGAGAGACACACAGAGAGAGACACAGAGAGAGACACAGAGAGAGACACAGAGAGAGACACAGAGACACAGAGACAGACACAGAGAGAGACACAGAGAGAGACACAGAGACAGACACAGAGAGAGACACAGAGAGAGACACAGAGAGAGAGACACAGAGATAATAGACACACAGAGAGAGACACAGAGAGAGACACAGAGAGACACACAGATAGACACAGAGACACAGAGAGAGACAGAGAGAAAGACACAGAGAGAGACAGACAGAGAGAGAGACAGAGACACACAGAGACACACAGAGACAGAGAGTTAGACACAGAGACAGGGATAAAGACACAGAGAGAGACAGAGAGACAGATAGACAGAGATAGACAGAGAGAGATAGACACAGAGAGAGAGACACAGAGAGAGAGAGACAGAGAGAGACGCAGAGAGAGACACAGAGAGAGACACAGAGAGAGACACAGAGACACAGAGACAGACACAGAGAGAGACACAGAGAGAGACACAGAGACAGACACAGAGAGAGACACAGAGAGACAGAGAGACAGAGAGAGAGAGACACAGAGAGAGACACAGAGAGACATAGAGAGACACAGAGAGAGACACAGAGAGAGACACAGAGAGAGACACACAGAGAGAGAC
>NW_027422799.1:87500-90000 GCF_048934315.1 Petromyzon marinus
GAGAGATACAGAGACACAGAGACACAGAGACAGACACAGAGAGAGACACAGAGAGAGACACAGAGACAGACACAGAGAGAGACACAGAGAGAGACACAGAGAGAGACACAGAGAGACAGAGAGACAGAGAGAGAGACACACAGAGAGAGACACAGAGAGACATAGAGAGACACAGAGAGAGACACAGAGAGAGACACAGAGAGAGAGAGAGACACAGAGAGAGAGACACAGAGAGAGACACAGAGAGAGACACAGAGACAAAGAGACACAGAGACAGACACAGAGAGAGACACAGAGAGAGACACAGACAGACACAGAGAGAGACACAGAGAGAGACACAGAGAGAGACACAGAGAGGCAGAGAGAGAGACACAGAGAGAGACACAGAGAGACATAGAGAGACACAGAGAGAGACACAGAGAGAGACACAGAGAGAGAGACACAGAGAGAGACACACAGAGAGAGACACAGAGAGAGAGACACAGAGAGACACAGAGAGGTAGACACAGAGAGAGACACAGAGAGACAGAGAGAGACACAGAGAGAGACACAGAGAGAGACACAGAGAGGTAGACACAGAGAGAGAGACAGAGAGAGACACAGAGAGACAGAGAGAGAGACAGAGAGAGACACAGAGAGACACAGAGAGAGACACAGAGAGACACAGAGAGACACAGAGAGACAGAGAGAGACACAGAGAGACAGAGAGAGAGCCACAGAGAGACACAGAGAGAGAGACACAGAGAGACACAGAGAGAGACACAGAGAGAGAGAGACACAGATAGAGAGAGACACACAGAGAGACACAGAGAGAGACAGAGAGACACACAGATAGACACAGAGACAGAGAGAGACACACAGAGAGAGACACACAGAGAGACACAGAGAGAGACAGAGAGACACACAGATAGACACAGAGACAGAGATAGACACAGACAGAGAGAGACAGAGAGAGACACACAGATAGACACAGATAGACACAGAGAGAGACAGAGAGAGACACAGAGAGACACAGAGAGAGACACAGAGAGAGACACAGAGAGAGAGAGACACACAGAGAGACACAGAGAGAGACACAGAGAGAGACACACAGATAGACACAGAGACAGAGAGAGACACACAGAGAGAGACACACAGAGAGAGACACAGAGAGAGAGGTAGACACAGAAACAAAGGGGTAGACACAGACAGAGAGAGACAGAGAGAGAGACACAGATAGAGACAGACAGAGAGAGAGACAGAGAGAGACAGACACACAGAGACAGAGAGTTCGACACAGAGACAGGGATAAAGACACAGAGAGAGACACAGAGACAGATAGACAGAGAGAGATAGACACAGAGAGAGAGACACAGAGAGAGACACAGAGAGAGACACAGATAGAGAGAGACACAGAGAGAGACACAGAGAGAGAGACACAGAGAGACACAGAGAGGTAGACACAGAGAGAGACACAGAGAGACAGAGAGAGACACAGAGAGAGACACAGAGAGACAGAGAGACACACAGAGAGACACAGAGAGAGACACAGAGAGAGACACAGAGAGCGACACAGAGAGAGAGAGACACACAGAGAGACACAGAGAGAGACACAGAGAGAGAGACACAGAGAGACAGAGAGAGACACACAGATAGACATAGAGACAGAGAGAGACACACAGAGAGACACAGAGAGAGACAGAGAGAGAGACACAGAGAGACACAGAGAGAGACACACAGACAGAGACACAGAGAGAGACACAGAGAGAGAGACACAGAGACAGACACAGAGAGAGAGACACAGAGAGAGACAGAGAGAGACACAGAGAGAGACACAGAGAGACACAGAGAGACACAGAGAGAGACACAGAGAGAGACACAGAGAGAGACACAGAGAGAGACACAGAGACACACAGAGAGAAACACAGAGAGAGACACACAGAGAGAGACACAGAGAGACACACAGATAGACACAGAAACACAGAGAGAGACACACAGAGAGAGACACAGAGAGAGAAACACAGAGAGAGACACAGAGGGAGACAGAGAGAGAGAGACACACAGAGAGACACAGAGAGAGACAGAGAGAGACACACAGATAGACACAGAGACAGAGAGAGACACACAGAGAGAGACACACAGAGAGAGACACAGAGAGACACAGAGAGAGACAGAGAGAGACACACAGATAGACACAGAGACAGAGAGAGACACACAGAGAGAGACACACAGAGAGAGACACAGAGAGAGAGGTAGACACAGAAACAAAGGGGTAGACACAGACAGAGAGAGACAGAGAGAGACACACAGACAGACACAGATAGACACAGAGACACAGAGAGAGACAGAGAGAAAGACACAGAGAGAGACAGACAGAGAGAGAGACAGAGAGAGACAGAGACACACAGAGACAGAGAGTTAGACACAGAGACAGGGATAAAGACACAGAGAGAGACACAGAGACAGATAGACAGAGATAGACAGAGAGAGATAGACACAGAGAGAGAGACACAGAGAGAGA
>NW_027422799.1:95000-107500 GCF_048934315.1 Petromyzon marinus
AGAGACACACAGAGAGAGACACACAGAGAGAGAGACACAGAGAGAGACACAGAGAGAGAAACACAGAGACACAGAGAGAGACACACAGAGAGAGACACAGAGAGAGACACACAGAGAGAGACACAGAGACACAGAGAGAGACAGAGAGAGACACACAGATAGACACAGAGACAGAGAGAGACACACAGAGAGAGAGACACCTAGAGAGAGACACAGAGAGAGGTAGACACAGAAACAAAGGGGTAGACACAGACAGAGAGAGACAGAGAGAGACACACAGATAGATACAGATAGACACAGAGACACAGAGAGAGACAGAGAGAAAGACACAGAGAGAGACAGACAGAGAGAGAGACAGAGAGAGACAGAGACACACAGAGACAGAGAGTTAGACACAGAGACAGGGATAAAGACACATAGAGAGACACAGAGACAGATAGACAGAGATAGACAGAGAGAGATAGACACAGAGAGAGAGACACAGAGAGACACAGAGAGAGACGCAGAGAGAGACACAGAGAGAGAGACACAGAGAGAGACACAGAGAGAGACACACAGAGACAGAGAGAGAGCCACAGAGAGACACAGAGAGAGAGACACAGAGAGACACAGAGAGAGACACAGAGAGAGACACAGAGAGAGAAACAGAGAGAGACACAGAGAGACAGAGAGAGACACACAGATAGACACAGAGACAGAGAGAGACACACAGAGAGAGACACACAGAGAGAGACACACAGAGAGAGACACACAGAGAGAGAGACACAGAGAGAGACACAGAGAGAGAGACACAGAGAGAGAGACACAGAGAGAAACAGAGAGAGACACAGAGAGACAGAGAGAGACACACAGATAGACACAGAGACAGAGAGAAACACACAGAGAGAGACACACAGAGAGAGACACACAGAGAGAGACACAGAGCGAGACACAGAGAGACAGAGAGAGACACACAGATAGACACAGAGACAGAGAGAGTCACACAGAGAGAGACACAGAGAGAGAAACACAGAGAGACACACAGAGAGAGACACAGAGAGAGAGACACACACAGAGAGACACAGAGAGAGACACACAGAGAAACACACAGAGAGACAGAGAGAGACACACAGATAGACACAGAGACAGAGAGAGACACACAGAGAGAGACACACAGAGAGAGACACAGAGAGAGAGAGGTAGACACAGACAGAGAGAGAGACAGAGAGAGACACACAGATAGACACAGATAGACACAGAGACACAGAGAGAGACAGAGAGAAAGACACAGAGAGAGACAGACAGAGAGAGAGACAGAGAGAGACAGAGACACACAGAGAGAGAGACACAGAGAGAGACACAGAGAGAGACACAGAGAGAGACACACAGAGAGACACAGAGAGAGAGACACAGAGAGACACAGAGAGGTAGACACAGAGAGAGACACGAGAGAGACAGAGAGAGACACAGAGAGAGACACAGAGAGGTAGACACAGAGAGAGAGAGACACAGAGAGAGACACAGAGAGACATAGAGAGACACAGAGAGAGACACAGAGAGAGACACAGAGAGAGAGACACACAGAGAGAGAGACACAGAGAGAGACAGAGAGAGAGATACACAGAGAGAGACACAGAGAGACACAGAGAGAGACACAGAGAGACACAGAGAGAGACACAGAGAGAGAGACACAGAGAGACACAGAGAGGTAGACACAGAGAGAGAGAGACAGAGAGAGACACAGAGACACAGAGAGACAGAGAGAGACACAGAGAGGTAGACACAGAGAGAGACACAGAGAGACACAGAGAGAGACACACAGAGAGAGACACAGAGAGAGACACAGAGAGACAGAGAGAGACACACAGATAGACACAGAGACAGAGAGAGACACACAGAGAGAGACTGAGAGAGAGACACAGATAGACACAGAGACACAGAGAGACAGAGAGAAAGACACACAGAGAGAGACACAGAGACACAGAGAGAGACACAGAGAGACACAGAGAGAGACACACAGAGAGAGACACAGAGAGAGACACAGAGAGACAGAGAGAGACACACAGATAGACACAGAGACAGAGAGAGACACACAGAGAGAGACTGAGAGAGAGACACAGATAGACACAGAGACACAGAGAGACAGAGAGAAAGACACAGAGAGAGACAGACAGAGAGAGAGACAGAGAGAGACAGAGACACACAGAGACAGAGAGTTAGACACAGAGACAGGGATAAAGACACAGAGAGAGACACAGAGACAGATAGACAGAGATAGACAGAGAGAGATAGACACAGAGAGAGACACAGAGAGAGAGACAGAGAGAGACGCAGAGAGAGACACAGAGAGAGAGACACACAGAGAGAGACACAGAGAGAGACACAGAGACACAGAGACAGACACAGAGAGAGACACAGAGACAGACACAGAGAGAGACACAGAGAGAGACACAGAAAGAGACACAGAGAGACAGAGAGACAGAGAGAGAGACACACACAGAGAGAGACACAGAGAGAGACAGAGAGAGAGAGACACAGAGAGAGACACAGAGAGAGACACAGAGAGAGACACAGAGAGGTAGACACAGAGAGAGACAGAGAGAGAGACACAGAGAGACACAGAGAGAGACACACAGAGAGAGACACACAGAGAGACACAGAGAGACAGAGAGAGAGCCACAGAGAGACACAGAGAGAGAGACACAGAGAGACACAGAGAGAGACACACAGAGAGAGACACACAGAGAGACACAGAGAGACAGAGAGAGACACACAGAGAGAGACACAGAGAGAGACACAGAGAGAGACACAGAGAGAGACACACACAGAGAGACACAGAGAGAGACAGAGAGAGACACACAGATAGACACAGAGACAGAGAGAGACACAGAGAGACACAGAGAGAGAGAGAGACACAGAGAGAGAGGTAGACACAGAAACAAAGGGGTAGACACAGACAGAGAGAGACAGAGAGAGACACACAGAGAGACACAGATAGACACAGAGACACAGAGAGAGACAGAGAGAAAGACACAGAGAGAGACACAGAGAGAGACACAGAGAGAGACACAGAGAGACAAAGAGAGAGACACAGAGAGACAGAAAGAGACACACAGATAGACACAGAGACATAGAGAGACACACAGAGAGAGACACACAGAGAGAGACACAGAGAGAGAGGTAGACACAGAAACAAAGGGGTAGACACAGACAGAGAGAGACAGAGAGAGACACACAGATAGACACAAATAGACACAGAGACACAGAGAGAGACAGAGAGAGACAGAGACACACAGAGACAGAGAGTTAGACACAGAGACAGGGATAAAGACACAGAGAGAGACACAGAGACAGATAGACAGAGATAGACAGAGAGAGATAGACACAGAGAGAGACACAGAGAGAGAGAGACAGAGAGAGACACAGAGAGAGACACAGAGAGAGAGACACAGAGAGAGACACAGAGAGAGACACAGAGACACAGAGACACAGAGACAGACACAGAGAGAGACACAGAGAGAGACACAGAGAGAGACACAGAGAGAGACACAGAGAGAGACACAGAGAGAGACACAGAAACAGACACAGAGAGAGACACAGAGAGAGACACACAGAGACAGACACAGAGAGAGACACAGAGAGAGACACAGAGACAGACACAGAGAGACAGAGAGAGAGACACACAGAGAGAGACACAGAGAGACATAGAGAGACACAGAGTGAGACACAGAGAGAGACACAGAGAGACATAGAGAGACACAGAGAGAGACACATAGAGAGACACAGAGAGAGAGAGAGACACAGAGAGAGAGACACAGAGAGAGACACAGAGAGAGAGAGATACACAGAGACACAGAGAGAGACAGAGAGAGAGAGAGACACAGAGAGAGAGAGACACAGAGAGAGACATAGAGAGACACAGAGAGAGACACAGAGAGAGAGAGACACAGAGAGAGAGACACAGAGAGGTAGACACAGAGAGAGACAGAGAGACAGAGAGAGACACAGAGAGAGACACAGAGACACAGAGAGGTAGACACAGAGAGAGAGACAGAGAGAGACACAGAGACACAGAGAGAGACAGAGAGGTAGACACAGAGAGAGACACAGAGAGACAGAGAGAGAGCCACAGAGAGACACAGAGAGAGAGACACAGAGAGACACAGAGAGAGACACAGAGAGAGAAACACAGAGAGACACAGAGAGAGACACACAGAGAGATACACAGAGAGAGACACAGAGAGAGACACAGAGACACAGAGACAGACACAGAGAGTGACACAGAGAGAGACAGAGAGAGACACAGAGAGAGACACAGAGAGAGAGAGACACAGAGAGAGACACAGAGAGAGACACAGAGACACAGAGACAGACACAGAGAGAGACACAGAGAGAGACAGAGACAGACACAGAGAGAGACACAGAGAGACATAGAGAGACACAGAGAGAGACACAGAGAGAGACACAGAGAGAGAGAGACACAGAGAGAGAGAGAGAGAGACACAGAGAGGTAGACACAGAGAGAGAGACAGAGAGAGACACAGAGACACAGAGAGAGACAGAGAGAGACAGAGAGGTAGACACAGAGAGAGACACAGAGAGACAGAGAGAGAGCCACAGAGAGACACAGAGAGAGAGACACAGAGAGACACAGAGAGAGACACAGAGAGAGAAACACAGAGAGACACAGAGAGAGACACACAGAGAGATACACAGAGAGAGACACAGAGAGAGACACAGAGACACAGAGACAGACACAGAGAGAGACACAGAGAGAGAGACAGAGAGAGACACAGAGAGAGACACAGAGAGAGAGATGCAGAGAGAGACACAGAGAGAGAGACACAGAGAGAGACACAGAGAGACACAGAGAGAGAGACACAGAGAGAGAGAGACAGAGAGAGACACAGAGAGAGACACAGAGAGAGAGACACAGAGAGAGACACAGAGACACAGAGACAGACACAGAGAGAGACACAGAGAGAGACACAGAGAGAGACACAGAGAGAGACACAGAGAGAGACACAGAGAGAGACACAGAGAGACAGACACAGAGAGAGACACAGAGAGAGACACAGAGACAGACACAGAGAGAGACACAGAGAGAGACAGAGAGAGACACAGAGAGACAGAGAGAGAGACACACAGAGAGAGACACAGAGAGACATAGAGAGACACAGAGTGAGACACAGAGAGAGACACAGAGAGACATAGAGAGACACAGAGAGAGACACAGAGAGAGACACAGAGAGAGAGAGAGACACAGAGAGAGAGACACAGAGAGAGACACAGAGAGAGAGAGATACACAGAGACACAGAGAGAGACAGAGAGAGAGAGACACAGAGAGAGAGAGACACAGAGAGAGACATAGAGAGACACAGAGAGAGACACAGAGAGAGAGAGACACAGAGAGAGAGACACAGAGAGGTAGACACAGAGAGAGACACAGAGAGACAGAGAGAGACACAGAGAGAGACACAGAGACACAGAGAGGTAGACACAGAGAGAGAGACAGAGAGAGACACAGAGACACAGAGAGAGACAGAGAGAGACAGAGAGGTAGACACAGAGAGAGACACAGAGAGACAGAGAGAGAGCCACAGAGAGACACAGAGAGAGAGACACAGAGAGACACAGAGAGAGACACAGAGAGAGAAACACAGAGAGACACAGAGAGAGACACACAGAGAGATACACAGAGAGAGACACAGAGAGAGACACAGAGACACAGAGACAGACACAGAGAGAGACACAGAGAGAGAGACAGAGAGAGACACAGAGAGAGACACAGAGAGAGAGACACAGAGAGAGACACAGAGAGAGACACAGAGACACAGAGACAGACACAGAGAGAGACACAGAGAGAGACACAGAGACAGACACAGAGAGAGACACAGAGAGACATAGAGAGACACAGAGAGAGACACAGAGAGAGACACAGAGAGAGAGAGACACAGAGAGAGAGAGACACACAGAGAGGTAGACACAGAGAGAGAGACAGAGAGAGACACAGAGACACAGAGAGAGACAGAGAGAGACAGAGAGGTAGACACAGAGAGAGACACAGAGAGACAGAGAGAGCCACAGAGAGACACAGAGAGAGAGACACAGAGAGACACAGAGAGAGACACAGAGAGAGAAACACAGAGAGACACAGAGAGAGACACACAGAGAGATACACAGAGAGAGACACAGAGAGAGACACAGAGACACAGAGACAGACACAGAGAGAGACACAGAGAGAGAGACAGAGAGAGACACAGAGAGAGACACAGAGAGAGAGACGCAGAGAGAGACACAGAGAGAGAGACACAGAGAGAGACACAGAGAGACACAGAGAGAGAGACACAGAGAGAGAGACACAGAGAGACACAGAGAGAGACACAGAGAGAGAGACACAGAGAGAGAAACAGAGAGACACAGAGAGAGAGACACAGAGAGAGACAGAGAGAGAGAGAGACACAGAGATAGAGACAGAGAGAGACACAGAGAGAGAGACACAGAGAGAGACACAGACACAGAGAGAGACAGAGAGAGAAACACAGAGAGACACAGAGAGAGAGACACAGAGAGACAGAGACACACAGAGAGAGACACAGAGAGACACAGAGAGACAGAGAGAGACACACAGAGACACAGAGAGAGACACAGAGAGAGACACAGAGGGAGACACAGAGAGGTAGACACAGAGAGAGAGAGACAGAGAGAGACACAGAGAGAGAGACACAGAGAGAGACAGAGAGAGACAGGGAAAGAGACACAGAGAGAGACACAGACAGAGAGAGACAGATAGACAGAGACAGAGAGAGAAACACAGAGAGAGACAGAGAGAGACACAGAGAGAGACACACAGAGAGAGACAGAGAGAGACACAGAGAGAGACACACAGAGAGAGACACAGAGAGAGAGAGGTAGACACAGAGAGAGACACAGAGAGAGACACAGAGAGAGACACAGAGAGAGATAGACAGAGAGAGACACACAGAGAGAGGTAGACACAGAGAGATAGACAGAGAGAGATAGACACAGAGAGAGACAGAGAGACAGGGAAAGAGACACAGAGAGAGACACAGACAGAGAGAGACAGAGAGACACAGACAGAGAGGGAGACAGAGAGAGAGACACAGAGACAGATAGACAGAGACAGAGAGACACAGAGAGAGAGAGAGACACAGAGGAGACAGAGAGAGACACAGAGAGAGACACACAGAGAGAGACACAGAGAGAGAGACACAGAGAGAGACAGAGAGAGACACAGAGAGAGAGACACAGAGAGAGACAGAGAGAGACACAGAGAGAGAGAGGTAGACACAGAGAGAGACACAGAGAGAGATAGACAGAGAGAGAGACAGAGAGAGACACAGAGAGAGACACACAGAGAGAGACACACAGAGAGAGACACAGAGAGACAGAGAGAGACACAGAGACAGACACAGAGAGAGACACAGAGAGAGACACAGAGAGACAGAGAGAGACACACAGAGAGAGACACAGAGAGACATAGAGAGACACAGAGAGAGACACAGAGAGAGACACAGAGAGAGAGAGACACAGAGAGAGAGACACAGAGAGAGACAGAGAGACAGAGAGAGACACAGAGAGACAGAGAGACACACAGAGAGAGAGACACAGAGAGAGACACAGAGAGAGACACAGAGAGAGACACAGAGAGAGACACAGAGAGAGATAGACAGAGAGAGACACAGAGAGAGAGAGAGAGGTAGACACAGAGAGATAGACAGAGAGAGATAGACACAGAGAGAGACAGAGAGACAGGGAAAGAGACACAGAGAGAGACACAGACAGAGAGAGACAGAGAGACACAGACAGAGAGGGAGACAGAGAGAGAGACACAGAGACAGATAGACAGAGACAGAGAGACACACAGAGAGAGACACAGAGAGAGACACACAGAGAGAGACACACAGAGAGAGACACAGAGAGAGACAGAGAGAGACACAGAGAGAGACACACAGAGAGAGACACACAGAGAGAGACACAGAGAGAGAGACACACAGAGAGACACAGAGAGAGAGACACAGAGAGAGACAGAGAGAGACACAGAGAGAGACACACAGAGAGAGACACAGAGAGACAGAGAGAGACACAGAGACAGACACAGAGAGAGACACAGAGAGAGACACAGAGAGAGACAGAGAGAGACACACAGAGAGAGACACAGAGAGACATAGAGAGACACAGAGAGAGACACAGAGAGAGACACACAGAGAGAGACACACAGAGAGAGACACAGAGAGAGACAGAGAGAGACACAGAGAGAGACACACAGAGAGAGACACACAGAGAGAGACACAGAGAGAGAGACACAGAGAGAGACACAGAGAGAGATAGACAGAGAGAGAGACAGAGAGAGACACAGAGAGAGACACACAGAGAGAGACACAGAGAGACAGAGAGAGACACAGAGACAGACACAGAGAGAGACACAGAGAGAGACACAGAGAGAGACAGAGAGAGACACACAGAGAGAGACACAGAGAGACATAGAGAGACACAGAGAGAGACACAGAGAGAGACACAGAGAGAGAGAGACACAGAGAGAGACAGAGAGAGAGAGACACACAGAGAGAGACAGAGAGAGACAGAGAGAGACACAGAGAGACAGAGAGACACACAGAGAGAGAGACACAGAGAGAGACACAGAGAGAGAGACACAGAGAGACACAGAGAGGTAGACACAGAGAGAGACACAGAGAGACAGAGAGAGAGACACAGAGAGACACAGAGAGAGACACAGAGAGAGACACACAGAGAGAAAAACACAGAGAGACACAGAGAGAGAGACACAGAGAGAGACACAGAGAGAGACACACAGATAGACACAGAGACAGAGAGAGACACAGAGAGAGAGACACGGAGAGAGAGGCAGACACAGAAACAAAGGAGTAGACACAGACAGAGAGAGACAGAGAGAGACACACAGATAGACACAGATAGACACAGAGACACAGAGAGAGACACAGAGAGACACAGAGAGAGAGACACAGAGAGAGACACAGAGAGAGAGACACAGAGAGAGACACACAGAGAGAGACACACAGAGAGAGACACAGAGAGAGAGACACAGAGAGAGACACAGAGAGAGACACAGAGACACAGAGACAGACACAGAGAGAGACACAGAGAGAGACACAGAGACAGACACAGAGAGAGACACAGAGAGACAGAGAGACAGAGAGAGACACACAGAGAGAGACACAGAGAGACACAGAGAGAGACACAGAGAGAGACACAGAGAGAGAGACACAGAGATAATAGACACACAGAGAGAGACACAGAGAGAGACACAGAGAGACACACAGATAGACACAGAGACACAGAGAGAGACAGAGAGAAAGACACAGAGAGAGACAGACAGAGAGAGAGACAGAGACACACAGAGACACACAGAGACAGAGAGTTAGACACAGAGACAGGGATAAAGACACAGAGAGAGACAGAGAGACAGATAGACAGAGATAGACAGAGAGAGATAGACACAGAGAGAGAGACACAGAGAGAGAGAGACAGAGAGAGACGCAGAGAGAGACACAGAGAGAGAGAGACAGAGAGAGACACAGAGAGAGACACAGAGACACAGAGACAGACACAGAGAGAGACACAGAGAGAGACACAGAGACAGACACAGAGAGAGACACAGAGAGACAGAGAGACACAGAGAGAGACACAGAGAGACATAGAGAGACACAGAGAGAGACACAGAGAGAGACACAGAGAGAGAGACACAGAGAGAGACACACAGAGAGAGACACAGAGAGAGACACAGAGAGACACACAGATAGACACAGAGACACAGAGAGAGACACAGAGAGAGACAGAGAGAGGCACAGAGAGAGACACAGAGAGAGAGACACACAGAGAGAGACACAGAGAGAGAGACACAGAGAGAGAGACAGAGAGAGACACAGAGAGAGACACAGCGAGAGAGACAGAGAGAGAGACACAGAGACACAGAGACAGACACAGAGAGAGACACAGAGAGAGACACACAGAGAGACACAGAGAGACACAGAGAGACACAGAGAGAGACACAGAGAGAGAAACACAGAGAGACACAGAGAGACACAGAGAGAGACACACAGAGAGAGACACAGAGAGAGACACAGAGAGGTAGACACAGAGAGAGACACAGAGAGAGACACAGAGAGACAGAGAGAGACACAGAGAGAGACACACAGAGAGAGACACAGAGAGAGAAACACAGAGAGAGACACACAGAGAGAGACACAGAGAGAGACACAGAGAGAGACACACAGATAGATACAGAGACACACAGAGAAACACAGAGAGAGACACACAGAGAGAGACACAGAGAGAGACACAGAGAGAGAGAGACACACAGAGAGACACAGAGAGAGACAGAGAGAGACACACAGATAGACACAGAGACAGAGAGAGACACACAGAGAGAGACACAGAGAGAGAGAGAGACACAGAGAGAGAGGTAGACACAGAAACAAAGGAGTAGACACAGACAGAGAGATACAGAGAGACACACACAGATAGACACAGATAGACACAGATAGACACAGAGACACAGAGAGAGACAGAGAGAAAGACACAGAGAGAGACACACAGAGAGAGACACAGAGAGAGAGACACAGAGAGAGAGACACAGAGAGACAGAGAGAGACACAGAGAGAGACACAGATAGACACAGAGACAGAGAGAGACACACAGATAGACACAGATAGACACAGAGACACAGAGAGAGACAGAGAGAAAGACACAGAGAGAGACAGACAGAGAGAGAGACAGAGAGAGACAGAGACACACAGAGACAGAGAGTTAGACACAGAGACAGGGATAAAGACACAGAGAGAGACACAGAGACAGATAGACAGAGATAGACAGAGAGAGATACACACAGAGAGAGACACAGAGAGAGAGACAGAGAGAGACACAGAGAGAGATAGACACAGAGAGAGACACAGGGAGAGAGACAGAGAGAGACACAGAGAGAGAGACACAGAGACACAGAGACACAGAGACAGACACAGAGAGAGATACACAGAGAGAGACACAGAGAGAGACACAGAGAGACAGAGAGAGAGACACACACAGAGAGAGACACAAAGAGACATAGAGAGACACAGAGAGAGACACAGAGAGACACAGAGAGACACAGAGAGAGAGAGACACAGAGAGAGAGAGACACAGAGAGAGACACAGAGAGAGATACCCAGAGAGAGACACAGAGAGAGACACAGAGAGAGACACAGAGAGACAGAGAGAGACACACAGAGACAGAGAGAGAGACACAGAGAGAGACACAGAGAGACAGAGAGAGACACACAGATAGACACAGAGACAGAGGTAGACACAGAAACAAAGGGGTAGACACAGACAGAGAGAGACAGAGAGAGACACACAGATAGAACAGATAGACACAGAGACACAGAGAGAGACAGAGAGAAAGACACAGAGAGAGACACAGAGAGACAGAGAGAGACACAGAGAGAGAGACACAGAGAGAGACACAGAGAGAGACACAGAGAGAGAGACACAGAGAGAGACACAGAGAGAGAGACACAGAGAGAGACACACAGAGAGAGACACAGAGAGAGACACAGAGAGAGAGACACAGAGAGAGACACAGAGAGAGACACAGAGACACAGAGACAGACACAGAGAGAGACACAGAGAGAGACACAGAGACAGACACAGAGAGAGACACAGAGAGACAGAGAGACAGAGAGAGACACACAGAGAGAGACACAGAGAGACACAGAGAGAGACACAGAGAGAGACACAGAGAGAGAGACACAGAGATAATAGACACACAGAGAGAGACACAGAGAGAGACACAGAGAGACACACAGATAGACACAGAGACACAGAGAGAGACAGAGAGAAAGACACAGAGAGAGACAGACAGAGAGAGAGACAGAGACACACAGAGACACACAGAGACAGAGAGTTAGACACAGAGACAGGGATAAAGACACAGAGAGAGACAGAGAGACAGATAGACAGAGATAGACAGAGAGAGATAGACACAGAGAGAGAGACACAGAGAGAGAGAGACAGAGAGAGACGCAGAGAGAGACACAGAGAGAGACAGAGAGAGACACAGAGAGAGACACAGAGACACAGAGACAGACACAGAGAGAGACACAGAGAGAGACACAGAGACAGACACAGAGAGAGACACAGAGAGACAGAGAGACACAGAGAGAGACACAGAGAGACATAGAGAGACACAGAGAGAGACACAGAGAGAGACACAGAGAGAGAGACACAGAGAGAGAGACACAGAGAGAGACACACAGAGAGAGACACAGAGAGAGACACAGAGAGACACACAGATAGACACAGAGACACAGAGAGAGACACAGAGAGAGACAGAGAGAGGCACAGAGAGAGACACAGAGAGAGAGACACACAGAGAGAGACACAGAGAGAGAGACACAGAGAGAGAGACAGAGAGAGACACAGAGAGAGACACAGCGAGAGAGACAGAGAGAGAGACACAGAGACACAGAGACAGACACAGAGA
>NW_027422799.1:112500-134383 GCF_048934315.1 Petromyzon marinus
AGACAGAGGTAGACACAGAGAGAGACACAGAGAGAGAGACACAGAGAGGTAGACACAGAGAGACACAGAGAGACAGAGAGAGACACACAGAGAGAGAGAGACACAGAGAGAGACACAGAGAGAGACAGAGAGAGACACACAGAGAGAGAGAGACACAGAGAGAGACACAGAGAGAGAAACACAGAGAGAGACAGAGAGAGACACACAGATAGACACAGAGACAGAGAGAGACACACAGAGAGAGACACACAGAGAGAGACACAGAGAGAGACACACAGAGAGAGACAGAGAGAGACACACAGATAGACACAGAGACAGAGAGAGACACACAGAGAGAGACACACAGAGAGAGACACAGAGAGAGAGGTAGACTCAGAAACAAAGGGGTAGACACAGACAGAGAGAGACAGAGAGAGACACACAGATAGACACAGATAGACACAGAGACACAGAGAGAGACAGAGAGAAAGACACAGAGAGAGACAGACAGAGAAAGAGACAGAGAGAGACAAAGACACACAGAGACAGAGAGTTAGACACAGAGACAGGGATAAAGACACAGAGTGAGACACAGAGACAGATAGACAGAGATAGACAGAGAGAGATAGACACAGAGAGAGAGACACAGAGAGAGTGACAGAGAGAGACACAGAGAGAGACACACAGAGAGAGACACAGAGAGAGACACAGAGAGAGAGAGACACAGAGAGAGACACAGAGAGAGAGACACAGAGATACACAGAGAGGTAGACACAGAGAGAGACACAGAGAGAGACACAGAGAGGTAGACACAGAGAGAGACAGAGAGAGACACAGAGAGGTAGACACAGAGAGAGACACAGAGATAGACACAGAGAGAGACACAGAGAGAGAGAGATACAGAGAGAGACACAGAGAGAGACACAGAGAGAGACACAGAGAGAGACAAAGAGAGAGACACAGAGAGACACAGAGAGACACAGAGAGAGAGACATAGAGAGAGAAAGACACAGAGAGAGACACACAGAGAGAGACACAGAGAGAGACACAGAGAGAGACACAGAGAGAGACACAGAGAGACAGAGAGAGACACACAGATAGACACAGAGACAGAGAGAGAAACACAGAGAGAGAAACACAGAGAGAGACACACAGAGAGAGACACACAGAGAGAGACACAGAGAGAGACACACAGAGAGAGACACAGAGAGAGACACAGAGAGAGACAGAGAGAGACACAGAGATAGACACAGAGAGAGACACAGAGAGAGACACAGAGAGAGAGACAGAGAGACAGAGAGACACAGAGAGAGACACAGAGAGACAGAGAGAGACACAGAGAGAGACAGAGAGAGACACAGAGAGAGAGACACAGAGAGAGAGAGACACAGAGAGAGAGACACAGAGAGAGACACAGAGAGAGAGACACAGAGAGAGACACAGAGAGACACAGAGACACAGAGAGACACAGAGAGAGAGACACACAGAGAGACACAGAGAGAGAGACACAAAGAGAGAGACACAGAGAGAGACACAGAGAGACAGAGAGAGACACACAGATAGAGACAGAGACAGAGAGAGACACAGAGAGAGAGACACAGAGAGACACAGAGAGACAGAGAGAGACACACAGATAGACACAGAGACAGAGAGAGACACAGAGAGAGAGAGACACAGAGAGAGAGGTAGACACAGAAACAAAGGGGTAGACACAGACAGAGAGAGACAGAGAGAGACACACAGATAGACACAGATAGACACAGAGACACAGAGAGAGACAGAGAGAAAGACACAGAGAGAGACAGACAGAGAGAGAGACAGAGAGAGACAGAGACACACAGAGACAGAGAGTTAGACACAGAGACAGGGATAAAGACACAGAGAGAGACACAGAGACAGATAGACAGAGATAGACAGAGAGAGATAGACACAGAGAGAGAGACACAGAGAGAGAGACACAGAGAGAGACACAGAGAGAGACACAGAGAGAGAGACACAGAAATAGACACAGAGAGAGACACAGAGAGACACAGAGAGGTAGACACAGAGAAAGACACGAGAGAGACACAGAGAGAGAGAGACACAGAGAGAGAGACACAGAGAGAGACAGAGAGAGAGACACAGAGAGAGAGACACAGAGAGAGAGACACAGAGAGAGACAGAGAGAGAGACACAGAGAGAGACACAGAGAGAGACACAGAGAGACACAGAGAGGTAGACACAGAGAGAGACACAGAGAGGTAGACACAGAGAGAGAGACAGAGAGAGACACAGACACAGAGAGACACAGAGAGAGACACAGAGAGAGAGACACAGAGAGAGACACTGAGAGAGACAGAGAGAGACACACAGATAGACACAGATACAGAGAGAGACACACAGAGAGAGACACAGAGAGAGACACAGAGAGAGAGGTAGACACAGAAACAAAGGGGTAGACACAGACAGAGAGAGACAGAGAGAGACACACAGATAGACACAGATAGACACAGAGACACAGAGAGAGACAGAGAGAAAGACACAGAGAGAGACAGACAGAGAGAGACAGAGAGAGACAGAGACACACAGAGACAGAGAGTTAGACACAGAGACAGGGATAAAGACAGAGAGAGACACAGAGACAGAGATAGACAGAGAGAGATAGACACAGAGAGAGAGACACAGCGAGAGAGAAAAAGAGAGAGACAGAGAGAGACACAGAGAGAGACACAGAGAGAGAGAGACACAGAGAGAGAGAGACACAGAGAGAGAGACACAGAGAGAGAGACACAGAGAGAGACACAGAGAGAGACAGAGACAGAGAGAGACACAGAGAGAGACACAGAGAGAGAGACACAGAGAAAGACACAGAGAGAGAGACACAGAGAGAGACACAGAGAGAGACAGAGAGAGAGACACAGAGAGACAGAGAAAGACACAGAGATAGACACAGAGAGAGACACAGAGAGAGACACACAGAGAGAGACACAGAGAGACACAAAGAGACACAGAGAGAGACACAGAGAGACACAGAGAGAGACATAGAGAGAGAGACACAGAGAGAGACACACAGAGAGAGACACAGAGAGAGACAGAGAGAGACACAGAGAGAGAGACACAGAGAGAGAGACACAGAGAGAGACACAGAGAGAGAGACACAGAGAGAGAGACACAGAGAGAGACACACAGAGAGAGACACAGAGAGAGAGACACAGAGAAAGACACAGAGAGAGAGACACAGAGAGAGACACAGAGAGAGAGACACACAGAGAGAGACACAGAGAGACAGAGAAAGACACAGAGAGAGACACAGAGAGAGAGACACAGAGAGAGAGACACAGAGAGAGACACAGAGAGAGACACAGAGAGAGAGACACACAGAGAGAGACACAGAGAGAGACACAGAGAGAGAGACACAGAGAGAGACACAAAGAGAGACACACTGAGAGAGACACAGAGAGAGACACAGAGAGAGACAGAGAGAGACACAGAGAGAGACACAGGGAGGTAGACACAGAGAGACACAGAGAGACACACAGAGAGGTAGACACAGAGAGAGACACAGAGAGAGACAGAGAGACACACAGAGAGAGACACAGAGAGAGACACAGAGAGAGAGACAGAGAGAGAGAGACACAGAGAGAGACACAGAGAGAGACACACAAAGAGAGAGAGACACAGAGAGACAGAGAGAGACACAGAGAGAGAGAGACAGAGAGAGAGAGAGAGACACACAGAGAGAGAGACACAGAGAGAGACACAGAGAGAGAGACACAGAGAGAGAGAGAGAGACACAGAGAGAGACACAGAGAGACACAAAGATACACAGAGAGAGACACAGAGAGACACAGAGAGAGACACAGAGAGAGAGACACAGAGAGAGACACACAGAGAGAGACACAGAGAGAGAGACACAGAGAGAGAGACACACACAGAGAGAGACACAGAGAGAGAGACACAGAGAGAGGTAGACACAGATAGACAGAGAGAGATAGACACAGAGAGAGACACAGAGAGAGACACAGAGAGAGACACAGAGAGACACAGAGAGAGACAGAGAGAGACACAGAGAGAGAAACACAGAGAGAGAGACACAGAGAGAGACAGAGAGAGACACAGAGAGACACACAGAGAGGTAGACACAGAGAGAGACACAGAGAGAGAGACACACAGAGAGACAGAGAAAGACACAAAGAGAGACACAGAGAGACACAGAGAGAGACACAGAGAGACAGAGAGACACAAAGAGACACAGAGAGACACAGAGAGAGACAGAGAGAGAGAGAGAGAGACACAGAGAGAGACACAGAGAGAGACACACACAGAGAGAGACAGAAAGAGACACAGAGAGACACAGACACAGAGAGAGACACACAGAGAGAGACACAGAGAGAGAGAGACACAGAGAGGTAGACACAGAGAGAGACACAGAGAGAGACAGAGAGAGACACAGAGAGAGACACAGAGAGAGAGAGAGAGACACAGAGAGAGACACAGAGAGAGACACAGAGAGAGAGACACAGAGACAGACACAAAGAGAGACACACTGAGAGAGACACAGAGAGAGACACAGAGAGAGACAGAGAGAGACACAGAGGTAGACACAGAGAGACAGAGAGACACAGAGAGAGACACAGAGAGACACACAGAGAGGTAGACACAGAGAGAGACACAGAGAGAGACAGAGAGACACACAGAGAGAGACACAGAGAGAGAGAGAGACAGAGAGAGAGACACAGAGAGAGAGACACAGAGAGAGACACAGAGAGAGACACACAAAGAGAGAGAGACACAGAGAGACAGAGAGAGACACAGAGAGAGAGAGACAGAGAGAGAGAGACACAGAGAGAGAGAGACACAGAGAGACACAAAGATACACAGAGAGAGACACAGAGAGACACAGAGAGAGACACAGAGAGAGAGACACAGAGAGAGACACACAGAGAGAGACACAGAGAGAGAGACACAGAGAGAGAGACACAGAGAGAGACACAGAGAGAGACACAGAGAGAGAGAGGTAGACACAGATAGACAGAGAGAGATAGACACAGAGAGAGACACAGAGAGAGACACAGACAGAGAGACACAGAGAGAGACAGAGAGAGACACAGAGAGAGAAACACAGAGAGAGAGACACAGAGAGAGACAGAGAGAGATACAGAGAGAGACAGACACAGAGAGAGAGACACAGAGAGAGACACACAGAGAGAGAGACACACAGAGAGGTAGACACAGAGAGAGACACAGAGAGACAGAGAGACACAGAGAGAGACAGAGAGAGACACAGAGAGAGACACAGAGACACACAGAGAGAGACACAGAGAGACACAGAGAGACAGAGAGAGACACACAGAGACACAGAGAGAGAGACAGAGAGAGACACACAGAGACAGAGAGAGACACAGAGAGAGACAGAGAGAGACACAGAGAGAGACAGAGAGAGACACAGAGAGAGACACACAGAGAGAGACACAGAGAGAGACACACAGAGAGAGACAGAGAGAGACACAGAGAGAGAGACAGAGAGAGACACAGAGAGAGAGACACAGAGAGAGAGACAGAGAGAGACACAGAGAGAGACACAGAGAGAGACACAGAGAGAGAGGTAGACACAGAGAGAGAGGTAGACACAGAGAGAGACACAGAGAGAGATAGACAGAGAGAGACAGAGAGAGACAGAGACACAGAGAGACACAGAGAGAGAGACACAGAGAGAGAGACAGAGAGAGACACAGAGAGAGAGACACAGAGAGAGACACAGAGAGAGATAGACAGAGAGAGACAGAGAGAGACAGAGACACAGAGAGACACAGAGAGAGACACAGAGAGACACAGAGACAGAGAGACAGATAGACACAGAGGGTGACGACACAGTTATAAATAACGCCATCTAACCCAAAAAAAAACCTTTGTTGTGATGGTGTCTGTTCAAAATGTTTGAGCGAACTTCCCGGCATTCAACAAACTTTAAATTTGCCATGTGGGTACTGTCCAGACTGTACACCACGCCCCGCCCACCCGCGCGAGTGGGCGGGGCATCAGCCCCCGCCCATTAGACGTGACGCCCCGCCCCCACCCCGCGCGAGTGGGCGGGGCATCAGCCCCCACCCATTAGACGTGACGCCCCGCCCACCTCCCGCGCGTGCAGTGGGGCATCAGCCCCCACACATTAGACGTGACGCCCCGCCCACCCGCGAGAGTGGGCGGGGCATCAGCCCCCACTCATTAGACGTGACGCCCCGCCCACCCGCGCGAGTGGGCGGGGCATCAGCCCCCACCCATTAGACGTGACGCCCCGCCCACCCGCGCGAGTGGGGCGGGGCATCAGCCCCCACCCATTAGACGTGACGCCCCGCCCACCCCCCCCCCGCGCGCGTGCTGAGTGAGAGGGAGGTGACTGAACGACGTCACGTGGCGACGTCATCACGCACGACCGGGGCCACACCCCCCCCTCGCCCCTGATCCCTCCCCCACACTTAAACCTTGCAGGGCGTGACGTCACCGCGCTACGGGTGGGGGTGGGACGTGGGTGTTGGTGACGTCACCGCGCTACGGGGTGGGGGGTGGGGACGTGGGTGTTGGTGACGTCACCGCGTTGGTTGGAGGGGGGTGGGGGCAGGGGGTGAGAGTGGGTGGGGGCTGGCTAGGTTCAGTTTTTAATTTGCGTGGTGGGTCACGTGACCAATACCCACCACGTGACCAATACCCACCACGTGACCAATTACACATCCGCACCACGTGGTGCTGCGCTCTTGAGTGAGGAATTCTTCAACAGCGGCGTCATCGTCAGCAGCAGCATCATCATCAGCAACATCATCATCAGCAGCATCATGCAGAACCATCATCAGCAACATCATCATCAGCAGCATCATGCAGAACCATCATCAGCAACATCATAAGCAGCAGCAACATCAGCAGCAGCATCATCAGCAGCAGCATCATCAGCAGCAGCATCATCATCAGCAGCAAAATCATCAATATCATCAGCAAGATCATCAATATCATCAGCAGCAAAATCATCATCAGCAGCAAAATCATCATCAGCAGCAAAATCATCATCATCATCAACAGCAAAATCATCATCAGCAGCATCATCAGCAACAACACCATCATCATCAGTATTAACACCATCATCATCATCAATAGTAACACCATCATCAGCAGCATCATCAACAGCAACATCATCAGCAGCAACAACATCAGCATCATCATCAGCAACATCATCATCATCAGCAACATCATCAGCAACAACATCATCAGCAGCAACAACATCATCATCAACATCATCAACAACATCATCATCAACAACATCATCATCATCAACATCATCAGCAACATCATCAACATCATCAGCAACATCATCATCAACAACATCATCATCAACAACATCATCATCAACATCATCATCAACATCATCATCATCAACATCATCAACATCAACAACATCATCATCATCAACATCATCATCATCAACATCATCAACATCAACAACATCAACAACATCAGCATCATCATCATCATCAACAACATCATCAACATCATCATCAACATCATCATCATCATCATCAACAACATCATCAACATCATCATCAACATCATCATCATCAACATCATCATCAACAACATCATCATCAACAACATCATCATCAGCAACATCATCATCAGCAGCAACATCATCAGCAACATCAGCAACATCAGCATCATCATCAGCAACATCATCAGCAGCAACAACATCATCATCAACAACATCATCAGCAGCAACAACATCATCATCAACAACATCATCATCAGCAACATCATCATCATCAACATCATCAACATCATCATCAACAACATCATCATCAGCAACAACATCAGCAACAACATCATCATCAGCAACAACATCATCATCAACAACATCATCATCAGCATCATCATCAACATCAGCAACAACATCAGCAACATCATCATCAACAACATCATCATCAACAACATCATCATCAGCAACATCATCATCATCAGCAGCAACATCATCAGCAACATCAGCATCATCATCAGCAACATCATCATCAGCAGCAACATCATCAGCAACAACATCAGCAACATCATCATCAACAACATCATCATCAGCAACATCATCATCAACAACATCATCAACAACATCATCATCAGCAACATCATCATCAGCAGCAACATCATCAGCAACATCAGCATCATCATCAGCAACATCATCATCAGCAGCAACATCATCAGCAACAACATCATCAACATCATCATCAACAACATCATCAGCAACATCATCAACATCATCATCATCAACAACATCATCATCAACAACATCATCAGCAACATCATCAACATCATCATCATCAACATCATCATCATCAACAACATCATCATCAACAACATCATCATCAACAACATCATCAGCAACATCATCAACATCAGCAACATCATCATCAGCAACATCAGCATCATCAGCAGCAACATCATCATCAGCAGCAACATCATCATCAGCAACAACATCAGCAACATCATCATCAACAACATCATCATCAACAACATCATCAGCAACATCATCAACATCATCATCATCAACAACATCATCATCAACAACATCATCATCAACAACATCATCATCAACAACATCATCATCAGCAACATCATCATCATCAGCAGCAACATCATCAGCAACATCAGCATCATCATCAGCAACATCATCATCATCAACAACATCATCAACAACATCATCATCAGCAACATCATCATCATCAGCAGCAACATCATCAGCAACATCAGCATCATCATCAGCAACATCATCATCAGCAGCAACATCATCAGCAACAACATCATCAACATCATCATCAACAACATCATCATCATCAACATCATCATCAACAACATCAACAACATCATCAGCAGCAACATCATCAACATCATCAACAACAACATCATCAACATCATCATCAGCAACATCATCAGCAACATCAACATCATCATCAACATCATCAACAACATCATCATCAACAACATCATCATCAACAACAACAACATCAACAACATCATCATCAACATCATCATCATCAGCAACATCATCAACATCATCATCATCAACAACATCATCAGCAACAACATCATCATCATCAGCAACAACAACATCATCATCAACATCATCATCATCAACAACATCATCAGCAACAACATCAACATCATCATCAACAACAACATCATCATCATCAACATCATCATCAGCAACAACATCAACATCATCATCAACAACAACATCATCATCAGCAACATCATCAGCAACAACAACATCAGCATCATCAACATCATCATCAGCAACAACATCAACATCATCATCAACAACAACATCATCATCAGCAACATCATCAGCAACAACAACATCAGCATCATCAACATCATCATCATCAACAACATCATCATCATCAACAACATCATCATCAACAACATCAACAACATCATCATCAGCAACATCATCATCAACATCATCATCATCAGCAACATCATCATCAACAACATCATCATCAACATCATCATCAACAACATCATCAGCAACATCAACATCATCATCAACAACATCATCAGCATCATCAACAACATCATCAGCACCGCTACCTCCTGGCTCTGCTATGCGCCTCGTCCTTGTGGTGGTCCACCTCGTCCACCTCGTCGTCCACCTCGTCGTCCTTGTGGTGGTCCACCTCGTCCACCTCGTCGTCCACCTCGTCCTTGTGGTGGTCCACCTCGTCATCCACCTCGTCCTTGTGGTGTCCACCTCGTCCACCTCGTGGTGGTCTACCACGTCCACCTCGTCGTCCACCTCGTCCTTGTGGTGGTCCACCTCGTCTGTCACTCAGCTAGTCCCAGGTGAGTTGGGGGGCACGGTGGTGGTAGTGGTAGGGGGTAGAACTTCTTTAACACCGTACCTAGCCAGCCATGTGTTGTGTTGTGTGTAGAACTTCTTTAACACCGTACCTAGCCAGCCTGTGTGTTGTGTTGTGTGTGTAGAACTTCTTTAACACCGTACCTAGCCAGCCTGTGTTGTGTTGTGTGTGTAGAACTTCTTTAACACCGTACCTAGCCAGCCGTGTGTTGTGTGTGTGTGTGTAGAACTTCTTTAACACCGTACCTAGCCAGCCTGTGTGTTGTGTGTGTGTAGAACTTCTTTAACACCGTACCTAGCCAGCCTGTGTTGTGTGTGTGTAGAACTTCTTTAACACCGTACCTAGCCAGCCTGTGTGTTGTGTTGTGTGTGTAGAACTTCTTTAACACCGTACCTAGCCAGCCATGTTGTGTTGTGTGTGTGTGTAGAACTTCTTTAACACCGTACCTAGCCAGCCTGTGTGTTGTGTTGTGTGTGTGTAGAACTTCTTTAACACCGTACCTAGCCAGCCTGTGTGTTGTGTGTGGTGTGTAGAACTTCTTTAACACCGTACCTAGCCAGCCTGTGTGTTGTGGTGTGTGTGTAGAACTTCTTTAACACCGTACCTAGCCAGCCTGTGTGTTGTGTGTGTGTAGAACTTCTTTAACACCGTACCTAGCCAGCCATGTGTTGTGTTGTGTGTGTGTAGAACTTCTTTAACACCGTACCTAGCCAGCCATGTGTTGTGTTGTGTGTGGTGTGTAGAACTTCTTTAACACCGTACCTAGCCAGCCATGTGTGTTGTGTGTGTGTAGAACTTCTTTAACACCGTACCTAGCCAGCCTGTGTGTTGTGTTGTGTGTGTGTAGAACTTCTTTAACACCGTACCTAGCCAGCCTGTGTGTTGTTGTGTGTGTGTAGAACTTCTTTAACACCGTACCTAGCCAGCCTGTGTGTGTGTGTAGAACTTCTTTAACACCGTACCTAGCCAGCCTGTGTGTTGTGTTGTGTGTGTAGAACTTCTTTAACACCGTACCTAGCCAGCCTGTGTGTTGTTGTGTGTGTGTAGAACTTCTTTAACACCGTACCTAGCCAGCCTGTGTGTTGTGTTGTGTGTGTGTGTAGAACTTCTTTAACACCGTACCTAGCCAGCCTGTGTTGTTGTGTGTGGAGTGTAGAACTTCTTTAACACCGTACCTAGCCAGCCTGTGTTGTGTGTGTGTGTGTAGAACTTCTTTAACACCGTACCTAGCCAGCCATGTGTTGTGTTGTGTGTAGAACTTCTTTAACACCGTACCTAGCCAGCCTGTGTTGTGTGTGTGTGTGTAGAACTTCTTTAACACCGTACCTAGCCAGCCTGTGTTGTGTGTGTGTGTGTAGAACTTCTTTAACACCGTACCTAGCCAGCCTGTGTGTTGTTGTGTGTGTGTAGAACTTCTTTAACACCGTACCTAGCCAGCCATGTGTTGTGTTGTGTGGTGTGTAGAACTTCTTTAACACCGTACCTAGCCAGCCTGTGTGTTGTGTGTGTGTATAACTTCTTTAACACCGTACCTAGCCAGCCATGTGTTGTGTTGTGTGTGTGTAGAACTTCTTTAACACCGTACCTAGCCAGCCTGTGTGTTGTTGTGTTGTGTGTGTGTGTAGAACTTCTTTAACACCCACCCACTCACCGGCTCACTCGCTCACCCGCTCACTCACCCACTCACTAACTCACCCGGTCACTCACTCACCCGCTCACCCGCTCACTCACCCATCCGCTCACCCACTCACTTACCCAACCACTCACTCACTCGCTCACTCACCCGCTCACTCACCCACTCACCCACTTACCCAACCACTCACTCACCCACTCACTCACCCATCCACTCACCCCACTCACTCACCCACTCACCCCACCCACTCACACGGCTCACTCGCTCACCCGCTCACTCACCCACTCACTAACTCACCCGGTCACTCACTCACCCGCTCACCCGCTCACTCACCCATCCGCTCACCCACTCACTTACCCAACCACTCACTCACTCGCTCACTCACCCGCTCACTCACCCACTCACCCACTTACCCAACCACTCACTCACCCACTCACTCACCCATCCACTCACCCACTCACTCACCCACTCACCCACCCACCCACTCACCGGCTCACTCGCTCACCCGCTCACTCACCCACTCACTAACTCACCCGGTCACTCACTCACCCGCTCACCCGCTCACTCACCCATCGCTCACCCACTCACTTACCCAACCACTCACTCACTCGCTCACTCACCGCTCACTCACCCACTCACCCACTTACCCACCCACTCACTCACCCACTCACTCACCCATCCACTCACCCACTCACTCACCCACTCACTCACCCACCCACTCACCCACCCACCCACTCACCCGCTCACTCACCCATCACTCACCCACTCACTCACCCACTCACCCACTCACTCACTTACCAACCACTCACTCACCCGCTCACTCACCCATCATCACCACACCACACACTCACCCGCTCACTCACCGCTCACTCACCCATCCACTCACCCACTCAACTAATCACCTGCTCACTCACCCGCTCACTCACCACCTGCTCACTCACCCGCTCACTCACTCACCCGCTCACTCACCCACTCACTAACTCACCCGGTCACTCACTCACCCGCTCACTCACCCATCCGCTCACCCACTCACTTACCCAACCACTCACTCACTCGCTCACTCACCCGCTCACTCACCCGCTCACTCACCCACTCACCCACTCACTCACTTACCCAACCACTCACTCACCCGCTCACTCACCCATCCACTCACCCACTCACTCACCCACCCACTCACTCACCCACCCACTCACCCGCTCACTCACCCGCTCACTCACCCATCCACTCACCCACTCACTAACTCACCTGCTCACTCACCCGCTCACTCACTCACCCGCTCACTCACCCACTCACTAACTCACCCGGTCACTCACTCACCCGCTCACTCACCCATCCGCTCACCCACTCACTTACCCAACCACTCACTCACTCGCTCACTCACCCGCTCACTCACCCGCTCACTCACCCACTCACCCACTCACTCACTTACCCAACCACTCACTCACCCGCTCACTCACCCATCCACTCACCCACTCACTCACTCACCCACTCACTCACCCACCCACTCACTCATACACTCACCCACTCATACACTCACTCATGCACTCAGACACTCACTCATACACTCGCTCACCCACTCACTCATACACTCACTCACCCGCTCACTCACCCATCCACTCACCCACTCACTCACCCACTCACTCACTCACTCACCCACTCACCCACTCACCCGCTCACTCACTCACCCACTCACTCACTCACCCACTCACTCACCCACCCACTCACCCGCTCACTCACCCATCCACTCATCCACTCACCCACCCACCCACCCAACCACTCACCCACCCACCCACCCAACCACTCACCCACTCACTTACCCAACCACTCACTCACCCGCTCACTCACCCATCCACTCACCCACTCACTCACCCACCCACTCACTCACCCACTCACCCACCCACCCACTCACCCGCTCACTCACCCATCCACTCATCCACTCACCCACCCACCCACCCAACCACTCACCCACTCACTTACCCAACCACTCACTCACCCGCTCACTCACCCGCTCACTCACCCGCTCACTCACCCACTCACTCACCCATCCACTCACCCTCTCACTCACCCACTCACTCACTCACCCAACCACTCACTCAACCACTCACTCACCCATCCACTCACCCACCCACCCACCCAACCACTCACCCACTCACTTACCCAACCACTCACTCACCCGCTCACTCACCCGCTCACTCACCCGCTCACTCACCCACTCACTCACCCAACCACTCACCCACTCACTCACCCACTCACTCACTTACCCAACCACTCACTCACCCGCTCACTCACCCATCCACTCACTCACCCACTCACTCACCCACTCACTCACTTACCCAACCACTCACTCACCCGCTCACTCACCCATCCACTCACCCGCTCACTCACCCACTCACTCACCCGCTCACGCACCCACTCACTCACCCCTCACTCACCCACTCACCCACTCACCCACTCACTCACTTACCCATCCACTCACCCACCCATCCACTCACTCACCCACCCACCCAACCACTCACTCACCCACTCACTCACCCACTCACTCACCCGCTCACTCACCCACTCACTCACCCGCTCACTCACTCACTTACCCAACCACTCACTCACCCGCTCACTCACCCATCCACTCACCACCCACCCACCCAACCACTCACTCAACACTCACCCACCCGCTCACTCACCCATCCACTCACCCACCCATCCACTCACCCACCCACCCACCCACTCACTCACTCACCCACTCACCCACCCACCCACTCACCCACTCACCCACCCACCCACTCACTCACTCACCCACTCACCCACCCACCCACTCACCCACTCACCCACCCATCCACTCATCCACTCACCCACCCACCCACCCAACCACTCACCCACTCACTTACCCAACCAATCACTCACCCGCTCACTCACCCGCTCACTCACCCGCTCACCCACCACTCACTCACTCACCCACTCACCCACCCACCCACCACCCACTCACCCGCTCACTCACCCATCCACTCATCTATTCACCCACCCACCCATCCACTCACCCACTCACCCACCCACCCACTCACCCGCTCACTCACCCACCCACTCACCCGCTCACTCACTTACCCAACCACTCACTCACCCACTCACTCACCCACTCACTCAACCACTCACTCACCCACTCACTCACTTACCCAACCACTCACCCACCCACTCACCCACTCACTCACCCATCCACTCACCCACTCACCCACCCACCCACTCACCCACTCACCCACCCACCCACTCACCCACCCACCCACTCACCCACCCACCCACTCACCCACCCACCCACCCCACCCACCCACTCACCCACCCACCCACCACCCACTCACCCACTCACTCACCCACCCACCCATCCACTCACCCACTCACTCACTCACCCACTCACCCACCCACCCACTCACCCACTCACTCACCCGCTCACTCACCCACTCACCCACTCACCCACTCACTCCTTACCCATCCACTCACCCACCCATCCACTCACTCACCCACCCACCAACACTCACTCACCCACTCACTCACCCACTCACTCACCCGCTCACTCACCCACTCACTCACCCGCTCACTCACTCACTCACTTACCCAACCACTCACTCACCCGCTCACTCACCCATCCACTCACCCACCCACCCACCCAACCACTCACTCAACCACTCACCCACCCGCTCACTCACCCATCCACTCACCCACCCATCCACTCACCCACCCACCCACCCACTCACCACTCACCCACTCACCCACCCACCCACTCACCCACTCACCCACCCACTCACTCACTCACCCACTCACCCACCCACCCACTCACCCACTCACCCACCCATCCACTCATCCATTCACCCACCCACCCACCCAACCACTCACCCACTCACTTACCCAACCAATCACTCACCCGCTCACTCACCCGCTCACTCACCCGCTCACCCACTCACTCACTCACCCACTCACCCACCCACCCACTCACCCGCTCACTCACCCATCCACTCATCCACTCACCCACCCACCCATCCACTCACCCACTCACCCACCCACCCACTCACCCGCTCACTCACCCACCCACTCACCCGCTCACTCACTTACCCAACCACTCACTCACCCACTCACTCACCCACTCACTCAACCACTCACTCACCCACTCACTCACTTACCCAACCACTCACCCACCCACTCACCCACTCACTCACCCATCCACTCACCCACTCACCCACCCACCCACTCACCCACTCACCCACCCACCCACTCACCCACCCACCCACTCACCCACCCACCCACTCACCCACCCACCCACTCACCCACCCACCCACTCACCCACCCACCCACTCACCCACTCACCCACTCACTCACCCACCCACCCATCCACTCACCCACTCACTCACTCACCCACTCACCCACCCACCCACTCACCCACTCACTCACCCATCCACTCACCCACTCACCCACCCACCCACTCACCCACTCACCCACTCACCCACACACCCACTCACCCGCTCACTCACCCATCCACTCATCCACTCACCCACCCACCCACCCAACCACTCACCCACTCACTTACCCAACCAATCACTCACCCGCTCACTCACCCATCCACTCACCCACTCACTCACCCACTCACTCACCCACCCACCCACTCACCCGCTCACTCACCCATCCACTCATCCACTCACCCACCCACCCACCCAACCACTCACCCACTCACTTACCCAACCACTCACTCACCCGCTCACTCACCCATCCACTCACCCGCTCACTCACCCACTCACTCACTCACCCACTCACCCACCCACCCACCCACTCACCCGCTCACTCACCCATCCACTCATCCACTCACCCACCCACCCACCCAACCACTCACCCACTCACTTACCCAACCACTCACTCACTCGCTCACTCACCCGCTCACTCACCCGCTCACTCACCCACTCACCCACTCACTCACTTACCCAACCACTCACTCACCCGCTCACTCACCCATCCACTCACCCACTCACTCACCCACTCACTCACTTACCCATCCACTCACCCACCCATCCACTCACCCACCCACCCACCCAACCACTCACCCACCCACCCACTCACCCGCTCACTCACCCATCCACTCATCCACTCACCCACCCACTTACCCAACCACTCACCCACTCACTTACCCAACCACTCACTCACCCGCTCACTCACCCATCCACTCACCCACTCACTCACCCACTCACTCACCCACTCACTCACTCACCCACCCACCCACTCACCCGCTCACTCACCCATCCACTCACCCACTCACCCACCCACCCACCCACTCACCCACTCACTCACCCATCCACTCATCCACTCACCCACCCACCCACCCAACCACTCACCCACTCACTTACCCAACCACTCACTCACCCGCTCACTCACCCGCTCACTCACCCGCTCACTCACCCACTCACCCACTCACTCACTTACCCAACCAATCACTCACCCGCTCACTCACCCATCCACTCACCCACTCACTCACCCGCTCACTCACCCACTCACTCACTTACCCAACCACTCACTCACCCGCTCACTCACCCATCCACTCATCCACTCACCCACCCACCCATCCACTCACTCACCCACTCACCCACCCACCCACTCACCCGCTCACTCACCCATCCACTCATCCACTCACCCACCCACCCACCCAACCACTCACCCACTCACTTACCCAACGACTCACTCACCCGCTCACTCACCCGCTCACTCACCCACTCACTCACCCACTCACTCACCCACTCACTCACTTACCCAACCACTCACTCACCCGCTCACTCACCCGCTCACTCACCCGCTCACTCACCCACTCACTCACCCACTCACTCACTTACCCAACCACTCACTCACCCGCTCACTCACCCATCCACTCACCCACCCATCCACTCACCCACCCACCCACCCAACCACTCACTCACCCACTCACCCACTCACTCAACCACTCACCCACTCACTCACTTACCCAACCACTCACTCACCCGCTCACTCACCCATCCACTCACCCACCCACCCACCCAACCACTCACCCACTCACTTACCCAACCACTCACTCACCCGCTCACTCACCCATCCACTCACCCGCTCACTCACCCACTCACTCACTCACCCACTCACCCACCCACCCACTCACCCGCTCACTCACCCATCCACTCATCCACTCACCCACTCACTCACTTACCCAACCACTCACTCATCCACTCACCCAACCACTCACTCACCCGCTCACTCACCCGCTCACTCACCCACTCACTCACTTACCCAACCACTCACTCACCCGCTCACTCACCCATCCACTCACCCATCCACTCACCCACCCACCCACTCACCCACCCACCCACTCACCCACCCACCCACTCACTCACTCATCCACCCACCCACCCAACCACTCACTCACCCAACCACTCACCCACTCACTCACTCACCCACTCACTCACCCACCCACTCACCCGCTCACTCACCCACTCACTCACCCACTCACCCACTCACCCACCCACCCACTCACTCACCCACTCACCCACCCACCCACCCAACCACTCACCCACCCATCCACTCATCCACTCACCCACCCAACCACTCACTAACTCACCCGCTCACTCACCCGCTCACCCATCCACTCACCCACTCACTCACTTACCCAACCAATCACTCACCCGCTCACTCACCCATCCACTCACCCACTCACTCACCCACCCACTCACTCACCCACTCACCCACCCACCCACTCACCCGCTCACTCACCCATCCACTCACCCACCCATCCACTCACTCACCCACCCACCCACCCGCTCACTCACCCACTCACCCACTCACTCACTTACCCAACCAATCACTCACCCGCTCACTCACCCATCCACTCACCCACTCACTCACCCACTCACTCACTCACCCACCCACCCACTCACCCGCTCACTCACCCATCCACTCATCCACTCACCCACACACCCACCCAACCACTCACCCACTCACTTACCCAACCACTCACTCACCCGCTCACTCACCCGCTCACTCACCCGCTCACTCACCCACTCACTCACCCACTCACTCACCCATCCACTCACCCACTCACTCACCCACTCACTCACTCACCCAACCACTCACTCAACCACTCACTCACCCATCCACTCATCCACTCACCCACCCACCCACCCAACCACTCACCCACTCACTTACCCAACCACTCACTCACCCGCTCACTCACCCGCTCACTCACCCGCTCACTCACCCACTCACTCACCCACTCACTCACCCATCCACTCACCCACTCACTCACCCACTCACTCACTCACCCAACCACTCACTCAACCACTCACTCACCCATCCACTCATCCACTCACCCACCCACCCACCCAACCACTCACCCACTCACTTACCCAACCACTCACTCACCCGCTCACTCACCCGCTCACTCACCCGCTCACTCACCCACTCACTCACCCACTCACTCACCCATCCACTCACCCACTCACTCACCCACTCACTCACTCACCCAACCACTCACTCAACCACTCACTCACCCATCCACTCACCCACCCACCCACCCAACCACTCACCCACTCACTTACCCAACCACTCACTCACCCGCTCACTCACCCGCTCACTCACCCGCTCACTCACCCACTCACTCACCCAACCACTCACCCACTCACTCACCCACTCACTCACTTACCCAACCACTCACTCACCCGCTCACTCACCCATCCACTCACTCACCCACTCACTCACCCACTCACTCACTTACCCAACCACTCACTCACCCGCTCACTCACCCATCCACTCACCCGCTCACTCACCCACTCACTCACCCGCTCACTCACCCACTCACTCACCCGCTCACTCACCCACTCACCCACTCACTCACTTACCCATCCACTCACCCACCCATCCACTCACTCACCCACCCACCCAACCACTCACTCACCCACTCACTCACCCACTCACTCACCCGCTCACTCACCCACTCACTCACCCGCTCACTCACTCACTTACCCAACCACTCACTCACCCGCTCACTCACCCATCCACTCACCCACCCACCCACCCAACCACTCACTCAACCACTCACCCACCCGCTCACTCACCCATCCACTCACCCACCCATCCACTCACCCACCCACCCACCCACTCACTCACTCACCCACTCACCCACCCACCCACTCACCCACTCACCCACCCACCCACTCACTCACTCACCCACTCACCCACCCACCCACTCACCCACTCACCCACCCATCCACTCATCCACTCACCCACCCACCCACCCAACCACTCACCCACTCACTTACCCAACCAATCACTCACCCGCTCACTCACCCGCTCACTCACCTGCTCACCCACCCACTCACTCACTCACCCACTCACCCACCCACCCACTCACCCGCTCACTCACCCATCCACTCATCCACTCACCCACCCACCCACCCATCCACTCACCCACTCACCCACCCACCCACTCACCCGCTCACTCCCCACCCACTCACCCGCTCACTCACTTACCCAACCACTCACTCACCCACTCACTCACCCACTCACTCAACCACTCACTCACCCACTCACTCACTTACCCAACCACTCACCCACCCACTCACCCACTCACTCACCCATCCACTCACCCACTCACCCACCCACCCACTCACCCACTCACCCACCCACCCACTCACCCACCCACCCACTCACCCACCCACCCACTCACCCACCCACCCACTCACCCACCCACCCACTCACCCACCCACCCACTCACCCACTCACCCACTCACTCACCCACCCACCCATCCACTCACCCACTCACTCACTCACCCACTCACCCACCCACCCACTCACCCACTCACTCACCCGCTCACTCACCCACTCACCCACTCACCCACTCACTCACTTACCCATCCACTCACCCACCCATCCACTCACTCACCCACCCACCCAACCACTCACTCACCCACTCACTCACCCACTCACTCACCCGCTCACTCACCCACTCACTCACCCGCTCACTCACTCACTTACCCAACCACTCACTCACCCGCTCACTCACCCATCCACTCACCCACCCACCCACCCAACCACTCACTCAACCACTCACCCACCCGCTCACTCACCCATCCACTCACCCACCCATCCACTCACCCCCACCCACCCACTCACTCACTCACCCACTCACCCACCCACCCACCCACTCACCCACTCACCCACCCACCCACTCACTCACTCACCCACTCACCACCCACCCACCCACTCACCCACTCACCCACCCATCCACTCATCCACTCACCCACCCACCCACCCAACCACTCACCCACTCACTTACCCAACCAATCACTCACCCGCTCACTCACCCGCTCACTCACCCGCTCACCCACCCACTCACTCACTCACCCACTCACCCACTCACCCACCCACCCCACTCACCCGCTCACTCACCCATCCACTCATCCACTCACCCACCACCCCATCCACTCACCCACTCACCCACCCACCCACTCACCCGCTCACTCACCCACCCACTCACCCGCTCACTCACTTACCCAACCACTCACTCACCCACTCACTCACCCACTCACTCAACCACTCACTCACCCACTCACTCACTTACCCAACCACTCACCCACCCACTCACCCACTCACCACCCATCCACTCACCCACTCACCCACCCACCCACTCACCCACCCACCCACTCACCCACCCACCCACTCACCCACCCACTCACCCACCCACCCACTCACCCACCCACCCACTCACCCACCCACCCACTCACCCACTCACCCACTCACTCACCCACCCACCCATCCACTCACCCACTCACTCACTCACCCACTCACCCACCCACCCACTCACCCACTCACTCACCCATCTACTCACCCACTCACCCACCCACCCACTCACCCACTCACCCACTCACTCAACCACTCACCCACTCACTCACTCACCCCACTCACCCACCCACCCACCCAACCCACCCACCCACTCACCCACTCACCCACCCACCCACTCACCCACTCACCCACCCACCCACTCACCCACTCACCCACCCACCCACTCACCCACCCACCCACTCACCCACCCACCCACTCACCCACTCACCCACTCACTCACCCACCCACCCATCCACTCACCCACTCACTCACTCACCCACTCACCCACCCACCCACTCACCCACTCACTCACCCATCCACTCACCCACTCACCCACCCACCCACTCACCCACTCACCCACTCACTCAACCACTCACCCACTCACTCACTCACCCACTCACCCACCCACCCACCCACCCATCCACTCACCCACTCACTCACTCACTCACCCACTCACTCACTCACCCACTCACTCACCCGCTCACCCACTCACCCACATCACCCACCCACCCAACCACTCACTCAACCACTCACCCACCCGCTC